>NC_061510.1:326833419-327076472 GCF_022539505.1 Lolium rigidum
GGGGATCGCGATAGTCTTCGAGGGAAGTAAATCCCAAATTTATTGATTCGACACAAGGGGAGGTAAAGAATACTTATAAGCCTTAACAACTGAGTTTTCAATTCAGCTGCACCTGGAAAAGCACTAGTAACAGGGGTGATGTGAAAGTAGGAGTGATATGAGAGCAGTAGTAACAGTAACACAGCAGCAGTAATAGTAACACAGAGGTAATGGCACCAGAAAATAGTTGATACTACTTCCAATGACATGTAGAACAAGTATATGATGATGAAAGATGGACCGGGGTTCCCAGCTATCTACACTAGTGGCAACTCTCCAATAACAATTGTTGGGTGAACAAATTACGATCGGGCAATTGATAGGATTGAAATAGCATTAAGACAGAATATCAAGATCATTAATCATGTAGGCATGTTTTCCATATATAGTCGTACGTGCTCGCAATGAGAAACTTGCACAACATCTTTTGTCCTACCAGCCGGTGGCAGCCGGGCCTCAAGGGAAACTACTGGATATTAAGGTACTCCTTTTAATAGAGCACCGGAGCAAAGCATTAACACTCGGTGAAAACATGTGTCCCTCACATCACCGCCATCCCCTCCGGTTGTCCCGATTTCTGTCACTTCGGGGCCTTTGGTTCCGGACAGTGACATGTGCATACAACTTGTAGATACAATCTAAGCAATAAGTATAGAGCTTAAATCTAAGATCATGGCACTCGGGCCCTAGTGACAAGCATTAAGCATAACAAGATTGCAGCAACAATAACTTCATAAACTTTGTAGATAGACAATCATAACGTAACAATCCATCGGATCCCGACAAACACAACACCGATTACATCGAGATGAATCTCAATCATGTAAGGCAGCTCATGAGATCATTGTATTGAAGTACATAGGGGAGAGAATACCAACTAGCTACAGCTAGAACCCGTAGTCCATGGGGGAACTACTCACGGAGCATGATGGAGGCGATGGCGTTGATGGAGATGGCTTCCGGGGGCACTTCCCCGCTCCGGCAGGGTGCCGGAACAGAGAGTTCTGTCCCCCGAATTGGAGTTTCGCGACGGTGGCGGCGCCCCTGGAGTCTTTCTGGAGTTTCGTCAAGTGGTATTGCGTTTTTAGGTTGAAAGGGATTTTATAGGCGAAGAGGTGGCGCAGGGGGCACCTGGAGGCGCCACACCACGAGCCGGCGCGGGCCCGGGTCGGGCCGCGCCGACTTATGGTGTGGTGGCCCTCCGGCCCCTCTCCGACTCTTCTTCGGTGTTCTGGATGCTTCCGGGAAAAATAGGAGGTTTGGTCTTCGTTTCGTCGAATTCCGAGAATATTGCCCGAACAGCCTTTCCGGAACCAAAAACAGCGAGAAAACAGGAACTGGCACTGTGGCATCTTGTTAATAGGTTAGTTCCGGAAAATGCATGAAATCATCATAAAGTGCAAGCAAAACATGTAAGTATTGTCATAAAACAAGCATGGAACGATAGAAATTATGGATACGTCGGGGACGTATCGGCATCCCCAAGCTTAGTTCCTGCTCGTCCCGAGCAGGTAAACGATAAAAAGAATAATTTCTGTAGTGACATGCTACTTACATAACCTTGATCATACTATTACAAAGAATATGAAATGAATGAAGTGACTCAAGGCAATGATCTATAGTTGCTAACAAATAGATAACATATAGTAAAACTTTTCATGAAGAGTACTTTCAAGACAAGTATCAAAAGTCTTGCACAAGAGTTAACTCATAAAGCAATAAGTTCAAAGTAAAGGCATCGAAGCAACACGAAGGAAGATATAAGTTTCAGCGGTTGCTTTCAACTTGTAACATGCATATCTCATGGATAATTGTCAACACAAAGTAATATGATGAATGCAAATATGCAAGTATGTAAGAATCAATGCACAGTTGACACAAGTGTTTGCTTCTAAGGTGGAAGGAAGTAGGTAAACACACTCAACATAAAAGTAGAAGAATGGCCCTTCGCAGAGGGAAGCATTGATTGCTGTATTTGTGCTAGAGCTTTGGTTTTGAAAACATATAGAGAGCATAAAGGTAAAGTTTTGAGAGGTGTTTGTTGTTGTCAACGAATGGTAGTGGGCACTCTAACCCTCTTGCCAGACAAACCTTCAAAGAGCGGCTTCCATGAATTATTTTTATTTTTGGGTGGCACTCCTTCCAACCTTTCTTTCACAAACCATGGCTAACCGAATCCTCGGGTGCCTGCCAACAATCTCATACCATGAAGGAGTTCCCTTTTATTTTAGTTTTATTATGATGACACTCCTCCCCACCTTTGCTTACACAAGCCATGGCTAACCGAATCCTTCGGGTGCCGTCCAACAATCACATACCATGGAGGAGTGTCTATTTTTGTTAATTAATTTGGGACTGGGAATCCCATGGCCAGCTCTTTTTGCAAAATTATTGGATAAGCGGATGAAGCCACTAGTCCATTGGTGAAAGTTGCCCAACAAGATTGAAAGATAAACACCACATACTTCCTCATGAGCTATAAAACATTGACACAATTCAGAGGTGATAAATTTTGAATTGTTTAAAGGTAGCACTCAAGCAATTTACTTTGGAATGGCATGAAATACCACATAGTAGGTAGGTATGGTGGACACAAATGGCATAGTGGTTGGCTCAAGTATTTTGGATGCATGAGAAGTATTCCCTCTCGATACAAGGTTTAGGCTAGCAAGGTTGTTTGAAGCAAACACAAGTATGAACTGGTACAACAAAACTTACATAAGAACATATTGCAAGCATTATAATACTCTACACTATCTTCCTTGTTGCTCAAACACTTTTACCAGAAAATATCTAGACCTTAAGAGAGATCAATTATGCAAACCAATTTCAACAAGCTCTACAGTAGTTCTCCACTAATAGGCTTAGACTACATGAAAAAAACTTAATCATGATCTACTTGAGAGCTCAAAACAATTGCCAAGTGTCAAATTATCCAAGTCATATGAGGTATTTTCCTTTTCCAACCAAATATAAATAAGTGCAATAGCTTCCAACTTTTATCATTGAACATTAAAAGTAAAACGAAGAACACGAGTGTTCATATGAAAAAGCGGAGCGTGTATCTCTCCCACACAAGGATTGCTAGGATCCGAATTTATTCAAACATAAACAAAACGAAAAGTAAACACACAGACGCTCCAAGTAAAGCACATATGATGTGACCGAATAAAAATATAGTTTCAGGGGAGGAAACCTGATAAGTTGATGAAGAAGGGGATGCCTTGGGCATCCCCAAGCTTAGACGCTTGAGTCTTCTTGAAATATGCAGGGATGAACCACGGGGGCATCCCCAAGCTTAGACTTTTCACTCTTCTCGATCATATATCATCCTCCTCTCTTGATCCTTGAAAACTTTCTTCACACCAAACTTCTCATAAACTTCATTAGAGGGGTTAGTACTCAAAAAATTTGAATCCACCTTGGTCCTGTAGTGGCACATTGCAAGAACTCAATAAAACATTAGCTACAGCTCTCCACGTCTAGAAAACCTCGCTTAAAGTCCACAAGAGACAATGCAAAAAACGAGACAGAATCTGCCAAAACAGAACAGCCAGTAAAGACGAATTTTAATAAAATACTTCCGTTGCTCAAATCAGAAAACTCAAAACTAATGAAAGTTGCGTACATATCTGAGGAACACGCACGTAAATTGGCATAATTTTCTGATTTACCTACAGAGAATTAGACCCAGATTCGTGACAGATAGAAATCTGTTTCTGCGCAGAAATCCAAATCTAGTATCAACCTTCGATTAGAGGCTTCACTTGGCACAACAATACACAAAACTAAGATAAGGAGAGGTTGCTACAGTAGTAAAAAACTTCCAAGACACAAATATAAAACAAAGTACTGTAGCAAAATAACACATGGGTTATCTCCCAAGAAGTTGCTTTCTTTATAGCCATTAAGATGGGCTCAGCAGTTTTAATGATGCACTCGCAAGAGATAGTATTTGAAGCAAAAGAGAGCATCAAGAGGGTTCAAAACACATTTAAGCCTAACATGCTTCCTATGCAAAGGAATCTTGTAAATAAACACGTTCATGAAAAGAAAAGTAACAAGCATAGGAAGATAGAACAAGTGTAACTTCAAAATTTTAAGCATATAGAGAGGTGTATTAGTACCATGCAAATTTCTACAACCATATTTTCCTCTCTCATATTAATTTTCAGTAGCTTCATAAATAAACTCAACAATATAACTATCACATGCAGCATACTTTTCATGATTTCCAAACACATAATTTTTATCAAGTTCAAGAATAGTGGAATTAAAACTTTCAAACTTACTTTTATTAATAATATAACAAGGTAGTTGATCAATCTCAATAGATATGGGACTCATAGAATAAGTCAAGAACTCTCCAATCCCATTTTCATTAGTAGTACAATTAATATTATCAAGTAACATAGGACCATCATCTAGAGCTTTATCATAGACATTTGCCAAATAAAATTCTTTAGTACCATGCATTTCGACATCATGCACAAACAAAGCATTATCATAAGATTTATCAAAGTAGCATGGATTATCATAGATAACAGTAGCATAATCATTCTCACAAGTATTACTCATAGGTACTATTTCCAGAGAATCCACAGGAACATAACATTCAACCTCTTCCGGTAAGCATGGAGGACAATCAAATAGTGTAAGAGATAAAGAGTTACTCTCATTAGAAGGTTGACATGGGTAGCTAATCCATTCTTCCTCCTTTTGTTCGTCGCTCTCCTCTTCTTTTTCATCCAATGAGCTTTCAGGTTCATCAATTTCCTCCTCTTTTTCATCCAATGAGCTTTCTTCTTCCACCGGTTCCTGCAAATTGTGAGTGCATTCTTGTGCATTAATGTGTCTCTCTTTATAATCACGGATATAAGGATTCCTACTGTAGCATTCTATGCAAGAATTAAGGATAGTAGAGACATAATCTTTAAGGTCCTTACAAACAACACAAGTTTCATAATTCTCAACCATGAAGGATTCTATCTCGGAGGCTCCCATAAATAAGACAAATTGTTCTACCTCTTCGAACCCATAATGAATATAGCAATTCCGATTATAGCTCTTAATAAAAAATTCCTCACTAAAGCCACATTGAAATTTTAGATGTTTAGTATCCTGTTGAGAGCAACAGTTTATATCATGGCATTTAAGCAAGATTTTAGCAATTGTATTCAGTTTTTCTATCATAGCACTCATTAATTTACCAGTTCTTGATTCTCTATAACAATTATAACATTCCATAAGCTCCAAGTAGGTTGTTGGTTCTCCCATAACAGCAGTTTTTTAATTTTTAGATTTTTCAAATTTTTATGGATTTTTGGGTATATGAGACAAATAAAACAAGACAAAAATAAACTTGACAAAAGTAAACTAAGCACAAATAAAATAGACAAAAGTAAACTAAGCAAAACAAAATAAAACAAAATAAAAATAGAGAGAGAGGTAGAGTGTACTCCCCAGGTGAACTTATGAGTAGAGCTATGCCTCCCCGGCAACGGCGCCAGAAACAGATCTTGATGACCCACAAGTATAGGGGATCGCAACAGTCTTCGAGGGAAGTAAAACCAAAATTTATTGATTCGACACAAGGGGAGGTAAAGAATACTTATAAGCCTTAACAGCTGAGTTGTCAATTCAGTTGCACCTGGAAAAGCACTAGTAACATGGGTGATGTGAAAGTAGCAGTGATATGAGAGCAGTAGTACATGATAACACAACAAGCAGTAATAGTAACACGGAGGTAATGGCACCGGAAAATAGTTGATACTACTTCCAATGACATGTAGAACAGGTATATGATGATGAAAGATGGACCGGGGTTCCCGACTATCTACACTAGTGGCAACTCTCCAATAACAAGTGTTGGGTGAACAAATTACGATCGGGCAATTGATAGGATTGAAATAGCATTAAGACGGAATATCAAGATCATTAATCATGTAGGCATGTTTTCCATATATAGTCGTACGTGCTCGCAATGAGAAACTTGCACAACATCTTTTGTCCTACCAGCCGGTGGCAGCCGGGCCTCAAGGGAAACTACTTGGATATTAAGGTACTCCTTTTAATAGAGCACCGGAGCAAAGCATTAACACTCCGTGAAAACATGTGTCCCTCACATCACCGCCATCCCCTCCGGTTGTCCCGATTTCGTCACTTCGGGGCCTTTGGTTCCGGACAGTGACATGTGCATACAACTTGTAGATACAATCTAAGCAATAAGTATAGAGCTTAAATCTAAGATCATGGCACTCGGCCCCTAGTGACAAGCATTAAGCATAACAAGATTGCAGCAACAATAACTTCATAAACTTTGTAGATAGACAATCATAACGTAACAATCCATCGGATCCCGACAAACACAACACCGATTACATCGGATGAATCTCAATCATGTAAGGCAGCTCATGAGATCATTGTATTGAAGTACATAGGGGAGAGAATACCAACTAGCTACGGCTAGAACCCGTAGTCCATGGGGGAACTACTCACGGAGCATGATGGAGGCGATGGCGTTGATGGAGATGGCTTCCGGGGCACTTCCCCGCTCCGGCGAGGTGCCGGAACGAGAGTTCTGTCCCCCGAATTGGAGTTTCGCGACGGTGGCGGCGCCCCTGGAGTCTTTCTGGAGTTTCGTCAAGTGGTATTGCGTTTTTAGGTTGAAAGGGATTTTATAGGCGAAGAGGTGGCGCAGGGGGGCACCTGGGGGCGCCACACCACAGGCCGGCGCGGGCCCAGGTCAGGCCGCGCCGACTTATGGTGTGGTGGCCCTCTGGCCCCTCTCCGACTCTTCTTCGGTGTTCTGGATGCTTCTAGGAAAAATAGGAGGTTTGCTCTTCGTTTCGTCGAATTCCGAGAATATTGCCCGAACAGCCTTTCTGGAACCAAAAAACAGTAGAAAATAGGAACTGGCACTGTGGCATCTTGTTAATAGGTTAGTTCCGGAAAATGCATGAAATCATCATAAAGTGCAAGCAAAACATGTAAGTATTGTCATAAAACAAGCATGGAACGACAGAAATTATGGATACGTCGGGGACGTATCACACACCTCTGCAGAGTGTAAAGAACCGTGACCTATCACTCCCTGTTCCAGGATATGGAACTGCGAACGCTGCCGGAAAGGAGCTCCATGAAGTTCTACTAAACCGGTGAAGGCTGACGGACATAGTTCTTCTGAATAAAAGCAACCTTTTGAAGAAATGGTTATGAAAACCTGCATTGGTATTAGACTTTCTGGTCTAATGCCGTAGTTAGTGCATTAAACACCTCTTTCCTATAATGAACTTGTTGAGTACGCTCGTACTCATCCCACTCTTAAATCCCCGCTTAGATATGGAGGCCACGAAGGAGGATCTACGAGTGCAACTCGAAGACCGAGGAAATCAACAACTACTTCAAGGGACATGAACCCGTCAGAGGAGTCAAACACCACATCCAACAAGGAGACAACCTAGATTAGCAATAGAAGGAACTAGCTTCCTAAACTTAGCTCCTATTTAGCTAGAATCTATTCATAGCCTCTTTAGCTAGTTAAATACTCTTCAAATAGAGTTCGTGTTAGGATTAGACTACGAGTCGTTCTCCTGGAGTTTATTTGCAGTTTTACCTCATTGTAAAGTAGGAGGCTGTGCTGATCTTCTGTAACAGAGTCTGTATGTAATTCTATAGACATGCCTTGGACCCGCATATGTTTCTCTTGTACCACTCGAGCGATATAATACTAGTGGAACGGTGTTTCATTGGTGTTATATCAGACTTGCATACTACACCATGCAGTGGTATGCCGGGTCACCACAGTTGGTATCAGAGCAAATGCTTTGACCTTAGGATTAAAACCCTTTAAAGGAGACCTATAGGATTGGTAGTGTCTATAGGAAGTTGTATTAGCTAAGTCAACTATGCTAAACCAAATACTTCTTATGACTTGAGATGGATATTCACTTGAGAATAATCCTGACACACTTAAGTCAACCGTTCTTATCTATATTTCCTAAGTGAAATTAGTTAGATAATCCCAAGTATGTAGCACACCATTAAGACCCTAAAATAATATATGAGTAGATCACAGTTGGTATATAATACATGGTAGTCCAAAGAAAGGATACAACCATAAGGAAGATATCCTATTGGAAGATGTGTACCAACATATGTTATGATTAAGTAAGAGTTATCCAGACCTGTAATAGGAATGATATCAAGTAATGAAGATATGTATAGAAATTAGGTATCCTATTAGAAGGTGTGTTCCAAGACAAGTAATGGGTAAGTAAAGTTTATTCAAGTTTGTGAAACAACTGATAGAAAATAATAAAAATAAGTTCTATGAGATAGGATAGACCATGATGAGTCAATCATGGGAGGTAAGGAAGAGTGATTGGAGTAAAATAAGTCTACTTATATAGTAGAGATAGTAATCATATATGATTCACCTGAGAATCATTATATGATGAATTAGAACATCATAAATATTAGGAGGAGAATAATAAGAAACCAAATGTTAAAAGGTAATGCAAGAGTTATGATCCCAAACCATGGGAACTATGTCAAGCACATCATGACCATAGTCTTATGATAAAACACTTGGAAGTATAGGAGTTATATCCTAATAAATATGTATTCATAGTAGCCATGTTAGAATTAAATGTATCATAGGAAGTAGTCCTCAATAGCACGTATATATGGTATACTATGTTATTAGTACTTCCAAAGAAAAACTAGGTTAACTTCAACTATCCTAGGCCATTCTGTTTCAAGTTTGTCTCATTGCAAATGTGCAATTAAGATAAATGTTGAGACAAATAGTAGAAATCCACATATTTGTGCTAAGTATCACTATATAAACCTATCTTATGTGGTGTTATATACTACGCATCTCAGCCTGATGTTTAGAGATGTCTTACTCAACTAATATATTCAGGCTTATGATGGTATGTATTATAAGCACAAAGCTGAATCTTTTTGGATTTTATTGGATTTTCATTGTTTGACTAGATCCATACATGAAGTTTAACTTTGATATGCAAATGCATGTTGCAATATCAAGTTCTTACTTGGTGCTATAGATCTAGAGGGTAATAATAAACGTGTGAGGAAGTGACGAATTCTGAAGATTCTGAAGACAAGATGAAGATTCATCAGAAGAAGGATGTAAAATTGTGGGAAGCAACCACAATACTCTGAAGGAAGTACAATCAGAAACTCATGCTTACCTCAATAGAGGATTACTTTAGTACGAAAGAAGCATGAAGGTGAGAAAGATAATAATTATGGTGAAGCTCAAGCAGATCCATAATTAATGTAGAAGAGGGAATGCATGGGAAATCACCTTGGATACTATATTCATAGTGGTTTTCTTGCAAAATAAACCATGAATGAAGAAATATGAGCTATGAAACCATAGCAGATATAAGAAGACCATAGTTGATATCAGAAGACCACAATTGGTATAGCATTATACTGCGAGATAGAATAGAAGATGTCTCGTCCAGTTGATCAAAACCTATAATAGAGTACACTTTTAGATAACCAATAGCCACAGTTGGTATAAGATAAACCACAACTGGTAGAACAAATAAAATTTTTCGAGTCAAATAATTAAGACCTATAAACATTTAGTCAAAGGATTCATGTTGGATGTCCACAAATTGAGTGGATACACCACAAACATTCTTCGCGAGACCTTAGAATAAGTACAAACCATAAGCTAGACCCAGACCAATATTCTAATCATAAGCTCAATAGTTGGAAGAAAAGGGAGTTGAAGAACATAAGTAAACTCTAAGGGGTAGAGTAAAGATTGAGTTGGATGTACAATAACTCAATATTTTGAGCAAGATAGAAGAAGAAGGTCTGAACTGAGAGGAAGTTCGATCATATTTTCATAAGATTATCGAACACTACTTTCAGAAGGATATCAGACCAGAAGCCGAGGTTTATACCTCGAGGAAGTAAGAAGTGGACTATAACTTGAGAAAGTGAGTAATATCTACTCAGAAGTACTTAAGCTCAAGTCAGCTAATGTTAATGAAGTTGGACGAAGGAAATACCGTAGACCAAATACGGTTCGAGAAGGCCCAAGACTGAAGGATGTTGACTATACCAAAACTAAAGTCCATTTGAAAGATTCTTTCATGGAACCTAAAGAATCCAAAATAGTTCTAAGTATCAACTATAAACCATGATTGGTTGGACTATATAAGTCTAATCCATTATTAGAAAAATAAACCATCACGACCAATTCCATAGTTAGTACCTTATTAAGCACCATTACTACAATTTTGGTAGTAAGGGAAAACAAAGACCTATTTACCAATTAGGAGAAAGTTATCAAATTAGTCTTCAGTTAAGACTAGCAACAACAGAAGAAGTCCCAATCCTTGAATCTTCAATGAGAAAGGAAACAAGCTTATAGAGTTGGAAGAAATCAATGAATCAAAGTAAGAACCATGGTTCAGAGACAAACACTATTGGATTCCAGGAAGAATCTGGACAGGGGATATATTCAATTATATCCAAAAGGATCACCAGAGAGTTCGAGAAAAGTTGTAGTCTATACAAGTCAGATCCACACTCCGAAACGTAAGAGAGTTCAAACTTCGAGGACGAAGTTTAGTTTAAGGGGTAGAGACTGTAATATCCCAGGTAATGGGGTTACAAAAATAGAGGAAACAGATGTGTGCATTGCATTCATGCATAGAAAATGCTGGGAATTTTCGCGCTTTAAAGTAAAATAGTCACGATGAATCGAAGTTTCACTTGATCTTGGTGGAATTGAAGTAGCTCATCAAGTCAAGCGCTATAAACCTCAATGTGACTTTGATAAAACCTTGTTTTGGGTAGAGATAATTTGATCTACGGGATTAGATCAAATGGAATTAAAATCAACACAAGAACTGATTAATCAAGAAGCAACTACTTGATCTTATTAAAGATCACAACATGATATTCCTTGCCACAACAAATGAACATCCAGTGAATTGGAAATCAAGTAACAATAATTGGAGAAACTATTCTTCACTTAACTTCCCCATGTCTTAAACTAATCCATGCACTCATCATAAACCCTATGATATCCATTCTACTTTAACCTTGGAAACAAGACAAGGAGATTCAACTTAAGAAATATATATTCTTCCCTATTCCAAATAGTTTTACATCAAACCTAGAGAGGTGAGAGTTCTATTATAATTATTAAAGAAGCAATAACAAACCTTGAGTTAAACCTTGGATATACATCCAAGTATTCAAATCATCATCTTCAAGACAACCCTAGAGAGAGATAACCATGGATGTTAAACATAGATCTTGATGATCACATCAACCTCTATGGAGCCTAATATTAGGTTAGCATTGAAGTCCTTCCCAAATGAGAGAGACCATCCATACTAATCCTAGTTCTATTTATTCAAATACCCAAATGGTTAAATCATCAGTTCTTGAGAGAACTTTAAATAAATATCTCAGGCATTCTCCTGGGATATAAACTATAGAGACAATCATAGTAGTCCCATACAAGAAGGTAAATTAGAAGTGCTATATCTTAATTGATCATTATAAGTTAAGTGATGATCATAAACCCTAAGAATTTGAGGTAAAGATATTAAGAACAAGTTAATCATGCCTAATCCATGATCATGCTCTGGAGGTATGTGAGGATAAGTTAAACCCTACTAGAATAAGTAGATTTCATTCCCACATGAAATTATAGGAAGATAACTAGTAAGCAACCCTAGGCTTATATCTTATCTTTTACTCCCTCCGTCCCTTTTTAATTAACTCGCCCGTAATCTTGCGCAAAACCCCCTATCGCTTTCTACTATCTACCCGCCCGTCCCCGCCGCTGACCCGAGTCACAACCACGTTCCCGCATCCACTCCTCGCGTCCACGTCCGCAGTCCCCATCCACTCCTCGCAGTGGCGACTCCTTCCTTGTCGCCGGCGTCCCGTCGCCGCCGCTCCCTTCTCCTCCTCCTCCTCCTCTCCGACGCGCCTTACCACCACGCGCCACCGCCGCTCGCCATCCCCGTCCCCTTCTCCTCCTCTCCGACATATGCAGAACATCTCCATCTCCACACCAAGTCTGGATCGGTGAGAAAGATTCAATTTTTTCGACATTTTTCACGGATCCGGTGGCGATGATGCGAGATCAGGTGGCGGCTGCCTCGAATCTGTGCGTGCGAGGCCTCGCTCCACTTCGATTCGACTACCCCAGTCCCCATCCTCCGTCGATTTCCGTCGCAGAAGGTATCGTCCCGGCCGTAATCCCTCGATCTTCTTCTGAGTCCCCTTCCTGTTCCCCCAATTTCTTGTTTGTTGGGCGGTCGGTTGCGCCCTCCCTTTCCGTCTGCTAATCTTCGTCTCGCGGATTTCTCCGGCAGCTAAGATGAGCGACAATCTGATGGGGAAGGTGAACGCGCTGGGGGAGCGGCTGAAGGTCACGGGGGCGGAGGTAAGCAAGCAGATGGCTGCGGGGATGAGCTCCATGAGCTTCAAGATGAAGGAGCTCTTCCAGGCGCAGACGCCGGCCCACAAGATCGTGGAGGAGGCCACGGCCGAGGCGCTCGAGGGGCCCGACTAGGCCGCCAACCTCGAAATCTGTAGATGATGGTGACTCCCAAATTATACGATCCAATCTCAGGTTCGCCGCTAGTCCCGCCGGAGGAGGCCATGGAGACGCCGCCGCCATTCCAGGAGTCCGCCAACTGCGACGTCTGCGGCTGCACCTTCTCCACCTTCCGCTGCCGCGTACGCATCCACTCCCTCTCACATCCATGTCGATACTTCTCGGTTGGCTGATGCGAATCGCACCGTAGATCGGCTGGCAGCGGCGGGAACACCATGCCTCTGATTTTCTGACGAATTTTACGCTGTTGCAGCACCACTGCCGCTGCTGCGGGAGGACGCTCTGCCACGAGCATTGTTCGTACCACATGGTAAAGCTCTTGGGGCTGGGGAGTTGGGGTTGTGAAGCTTAATTGATTGAACTTTTTTGCTTCGACTGGTTGCAGGCCCTGCCTCAGTACGGGATATACACGGACGCCAGGGTCTGCTATGAGTGCTTCAACAAATCCTCCTCCAGGTAGCCATCCCGTTGCTGAAATCTGATAGTGTGTGGTCCCTTACGTTTGGTGACTTAATGCAGTAAATCTCGTGGTAGTTTGAGTTGCAGTAGGGAATCACGCTAATTCTGTGTTGTTACACGAGACATTCTTGATTAGAGTTGTTTACGGATGAATCATGTGTCTCGGCATGTTAAACCACACTTCTAAGATAATGTTATGCTAGTACGGAGAGAACACCAACCGCAGTGAAGTTAGTGATGCATGATAATTCTGATTTTTTTTAAAGCAAATCACTCCACACTATCTAAAATTTTGAATGTAGCCTACTCAAAGTTCGTATAGAATGAGTTCCCGTTGTTCTGATTACGGTTCGTACATAATGGAAACCACCTTTGGCTGACCAATTTTTTGTTAAAAAAATGAACGGTTTCTGTATGGCTTTTAATTACTCTTATGCATGTTAAATGATTCAGCAAGTACAAAAGCCAAAGAAGGATTTAGGCAAGCAGCGACAACTCCGGAGGAGGCAGAAGAAGGTATGGCATTACATCCTTTCAATTTGCATTAGCATGCTGCTGCACATATCGATTTGTATTACCAAATGCTCTCCAGCAGCATGCCTGCCACCAAAGGTTGTGCAATATCATAGTGTTATCGTCTCTATACCAAATGCTCTCCAGCAGCATGCCTGCCACCACGGAGGTCATTCATGCTAGGATGATGAACATTTTTCCTAAATAATAACCCAGTTTTGTCGTGTTGCATCACAGTCCCTAATAAAGCTGCTTGATGCTTCGGCATACAGATTCTGATATTCTTTGCACTGGTGGTTGGTTTCTTGCAGAGGTCTCAGAATCAGCTTGAGAAGAAGCAACAACCTCTCTGGTAAGGAAGGTGCTGCGAAACCGGAAAAGTCTGATAAGAAAGATGTGAAACCGGAAAAATCTGACAAGAAAGGCACAAGACGGGAAAAGGATAAGTCTGATAAGAAGAGGTGCAAGATTGAAAAATGAAGTTGTTTGTTTTCCTGAACTGTTGTAATTTTTCTGGTTAGCTATATCTTCCAGGCATGTTGTTATGGGATCATAGCAGGTTTGCTTCATTTTATTGCTCACTTGTGCATACAATGCAATGCTCATGATTATGCTCTCATCTTTGCAATGATCAGAATATAACCTTGACGAGCTGCCACTGCCGGATGAAGATGAGCTGCCGCTGCCGGATGAAGAAGAGCTGCCGCTGCCGGATGAAGACGAGCTGCAGCTGCCAGATGAAGACGAGATGCCGCTGCCGGATGAAGGAGCGTGGCGAGCAGCGTGGCGAGCAGCGTGGCGAACTGGAGGCTGGTGAGCTTGAATAAGGGGAGGCGGGCGGCGGAGCCAATCTGAGGCAAGCGGTTCTCCAGGAGGGTGTCGACGAGGAGGAGGCGGAGGCGGGTGGCGGAGCTGTTGCTCCGGCAGCTGTCGAGCAGGAGGGGCTCGAGGAGAAGCGAGTGGAGGAGGCCGTCGAGCGGGGAGGGGCCGAGGAGAAGCGGGCGGAGGCGGGTGGCGGTGCTGCCGCTCCGGCCAGCTGTCTAGCGGGAGGTGGGCGAGGAGAACCGGGCGGAGGCGCGTGGTGGAGCTGCCGCTCCGGCGAGCTGTCGAGCATGAAGTGGGCGAGGAGAACCAGGCGGAGGTGCCTGGTGGAGCTGCCGCTCCAGCAGCTGTCGAGCAGGAGCTGGGCGAGGAGAACCAGGCACATGCGCGTGGTGGAGCTGCCGCTCCAGCAGGGTGGAGAGCATGGCTCCGGAGGCACTGGATCGATCGATCCAGCTGACCGATCGATCGATCGATTCCGAGCTGGACGGAGAATGGATCCAGATCTGATCGGATCTGACCGATCAGATCTGAGAGTTTGTTTTGTTATGTTTTGAAATATGAAGGACTGGATTGTAAAATGATATTTGTGAATCGTTTTCCTCCCCCAAGTTAATTAAAAAGGGACGGAGGGAGTACTTGTGAACCATTTGGTGATCATAAGTAGAATCCTACCATATCCATATTTCATAAAATAAAGAACCTAAGAAAACCTTAGAGTAAAACTCCATATTTAATATGGTGAGAAACCATCCATCCATATGAACAAAGTTAACTATAAAAAGAACTATAACAACTTTAGTTACTTTAATGATAAATTGAGGATAGTAATAGAAGTTAATTGGTAGAATATAAAACCAATTATCAATATCTTAGTAACTAAAGGAGAACATAAAATGTTAATTAAGCCACCACCTCATCCTGGTTAGGGGAGATTAACCCTAGCACATGCAATATGGTGTCATCTCATCTCACAACCTAGAATTAAACCTCAACCCTAGTTTATGTATCACTATGGTGATCATAATATAAACCTAGGCCATAACTGAGATTCAAACCAATTGCCATTAGGTAAATATCATTAGAAACCTAGTATGGCATATTAATAAAGTCTTAAGCTATATTATTAAACCTGGGAAAACTCTTGTGATACATCTTATAATTAGAACCATAAGTGTGATTAACAACCACTTATCTTTATAACCAAAGTCCAACGATGAGGAGAGTGATGTCTACTCTAGGTAAATCAAAGTGTTATTAAAATATAATACTAGTGCTAACCTTGACATAGGGTGATAATCAAAATTACAAGATCTTAATAAATGGAAGATCACATAAAATCATATGCAGGGAACTAAATTCTCAATTAAGAGCTCAAACCCTAATGATAAATTCTAAAACACTTGTAGAAATTATCAACCCTAATAATTCAAAATAGATTTGATTACACAAGAAAAAGGAAATTAAAATGAGTGCATAAAATCATGATTAATTACAATTTGTAATAAAGCTCACATATGTGAAATGTTTAATCAAAACAATTGAGTATTACAATAATACTTTTATTAGTCTTCATAAAAGACCAATTGTCAAACACCTGCAACACAGAATAATTGAAATTTGAAATAAAAAAAAACAGAAATCAAAAGAGAAATACAAAACAGAAAATAAATAAAAGAGAAAAAGAAGAAAAGCCTCACCTGGACCTTACCTGGCCGAGCAGCCCACCAGCAGCCCAGCAGCATCGGCCCAGGGCCAGCCCAGCATACCGTTTCGCCAGGCCATCGTCTTCTTTCTCCTCCTCGCATGAACGCCACCGAGACGACGTGCAGGACTTCGCCGGCCACCTCACCGTCGTCGATAAGGACGAACGCGGACGCCATCGACCAAGCCAGAGCTGCCCATAACCTCTCTCGCGTCCACCTTATCCTGTATCGCCAAGATTCGTGCCCAAATCATGCACCGGCATCGTCGTGCATCCCGGCCAGTCATCGCCGTCGAGCCGACGCTCTAAGCCTCGCCATGAGCTATAAAGACTTTCTGAAACTCCCCGGCGAACCCTAGTGCCTCTCCGCTCACTCAATCGTCCTCTGAACCTCTCCTTCTCTCGCCATTTCCACCTACTGGCCGCCGGAGTCGAGGAAGAACCCGACGGTTGGAGCCACCCCAGCACCCGTGCGGAGGTCCAGGAGATGCGCCTTGTCGAGTAGAGCATCTAGGAGGAAGATAGCATCCGGGGGAGCAGTGAGTGATGCCAATTTGGAGATTCCCTTTCGCAGTTCATCTCTGGCATACAAGCAATTGAGCTCGTCTCCGGCCGCGATCATCATCGCCGACCACCTCAACAGAATCAGGGTATGAATACGCACCTGTAGCCCTATAATTTGCATCAAATGGCCACCCGTAGCTTAATTTCGACACTTGGCTGGAGCTGCGCCGCCGCAGACATGGTCTCCGGCGATGCTCCGGTGAGTTTCTCGAGAGGCCAACACCACCAGCAGCCTCAGTGCGTAGAGAGGGTTCGGAAAAGCCTAGTCGCGCGTCCGGGGGTGCCGTAAAACGGCGGCGCCGCCGCACGCTGACTCACCGGCGTTTAACCGCCGGTAAAGTCAAACTCCCGGTCAACTTTGACTGG
Source organism: Lolium rigidum (assembly GCF_022539505.1). Lineage (NCBI taxonomy): Eukaryota > Viridiplantae > Streptophyta > Magnoliopsida > Poales > Poaceae > Lolium > Lolium rigidum. Next base: position 326,850,519 of record NC_061510.1, read on the forward strand.
TCGCTGCTCACATGGCAGTCGACGTGTCACTGACCCCACAGGTCAGTGACTAGGGTTAGGGTCTGCCACGGTATCGAACCGTTTTCTTTATTTTAATTTCAATTCAATTATTACTGAAACTTTATAGATATGTAGAAAATTCTTTATAACTCAGAAAAATATAAATAAGATATCAAAATTCTTAGAAAATTAAACTCTATCCAATAAAAATATAATATGAAATTTTTATTTTTAATAAAAATTTAATTGTTATAAACTTAATAATTAAGTCTTTTCTTTTATTGAAAATGCAACAAAAATTCAGAAATTAAGAAAAAGTTCGAAAACAAATAAAAACCAGTAAGTACATTAGGAAAATACTAAAACTAATTTTCCTTTACTTATAACTTATTAAATCCTTAATAAGAGGATTTAAACCCTAATTAATAATTGTCTTAATTATTAATTCTTTAAAAATAAGATAAAGACAAATCCAATATTATTTTTAATTCAAAGTTATTAATAACTTCAACTTTATAATGAAGTTATCAAGCTAAGAACTATATGGTGATTAGTAAACACTAATTCCATAGTGAATAAAGATCACAACCTCATAATTGTATGTGAAACTCCAGAACCCTAATTCCACTAGAAACCCTAGCTCCACTATTTCATGTGAACTCTAAATTGCTTCTAACCTAAAACCTAGGTTAGAACATGTGATCAGGGTACTTTATTTCAAATCATAGAGCCATGATTAGCAACTAAAGACATACCTATGTCCACATAAAATGTAGAACCCTATCACTAGCAATGTAGTATTCCATGGATGCATACCCGTAAACCAAGATGATCAAGTAGGATCAACCAAGTGTAAATCCCTAGTCCCTATTTCCAAGACCACCATCCTTAACTATCCATGATTAGCATCACACCAATGTGATGAACCTCAGGAGCAACTATGCCAAATCTTGAGCAATACCTAACCATATTCCACTAAACCCTATTAGTATTAGGCACTTCTGAACCATAATATCCAGGAGCCAACTATGCCCTATTTTAGTGGATTCCATAATAAAAACTAGATCACCTCAACCCTAATTGTTATACTTCTTATTACTTAAGAAGTATGTTCTTCAAAAGTTATACTTTTGAAGTAAATAAATAATCATCATCAACCCTACCTAACAGGACCTATTAACTCTAGCTAGCTATCACCAGCAAAATGAACCAATCCTGATAGCAACCTTGTATGAATCATTGCTTAGGATGCCTAGGCTTAACTCAACCTTACAAGCCCTAGGTGTTGATGAATCCAACTTTGTTGGGATCCATCTACTACTTACTCCAGAAGCAATGAAAACCATAGTAAACCATAGAACCCCACAACCCTAATTATCATATTTGTTCTTTATTAAAGAACATGTTCTTCAAAAGTTATTCTTTTGATGTATATGATAATTAATCATTAACCATGCCATGTAGTGTTAAAACCAACCACTATTCATTAAATGTTAAGATTATACCAAATGTTATAGTTATGTGCTATTAATATTATTGTTATTATATATTGCAGCACCTGTTCATGATACCATGTAACCACACCTGAATAAGAACCTTGTTTGTGAACCACTCTAAAAGTGCAACACACCTAAACAAATCATTTCAATTCATTAATCCTAAATCATCGGGGTTAGGTCATGCTTAGAGCGATTGCATCTCATACTTATGCATTATTGCATCCTTGCCAATCTTTTAAACATCGTCCTTACCGGACGATGATGCTATTTCAGAATTTGGAGTTATTGCGTATTGAAGACCTTGCCTGCATAATCTTGCAGTCAAGAAAGGCAAGTTCATCACTTTCTCATGTCATTTGAGTATTTCTATCAAATTACTTGCAAAGAACTATGGTTATCACTATTGCATAAAAACCAAAACCACTATTTTCATAACTATGAATATGACTATGTGGTTGGCAATGGAACCATGGATTGTGTTGATATGGTGGAGGTTCCATTGCAAGGGTTTATATCCATCTAGGATTAAACAACAAATGTCGCCAGTGATTCTTGTGCCGTAATAACCGTGTTAACCATAAGATCCGGAGTGGGACAGAGTAGTCAAAAGTGTTTCCACCTCTCGTTCATCAATGGATGCGCTTTACCGTAGTACACTTGTAATCCAAGGGGGCAAGCGGTGAGGCTGGGGAGTCCTAAGTCCCCACGGCATTGTCCGTAGTACACTTGTCGCCTGAAGGAGCAAGCGGTGAGGCTGGGGAGTCCTGAGTCCCCACGGTATTGCGGTCTATGATGGGTTGCAGCTACCGGCGTAGGAATGTATGGTAGAGCCCTGCATTGACGTCGTGGTTGGGGTCCACCCTGAAATCTACGGGAATAATGAGACCGGTGTGGACCCAGTGTCAGGGCATGCAACAAAGGGTGGGTGTTCGAGGTAGTGGAGGAACATGATTGGCTAGACCTTATGCCGGGCCTCACACCGAAGGAAGTGTGGACGGGAAAGCTGCCCGGTTGGCACCAAGGTTAAGATCTCTTATGGGTAAAGCAACACACCTCTGCAGAGTGTAAAGAACCGTGACCTATCACTCCTTGTTCCGGGATATGGAACTGCGAACGCTGCCGGAAAGGAGCTCCATGAAGTTCTAGTAAACCGGTGAAGGCTGACGGACATAGTTCTTCTGAATAAAAGCAACCTTTTGAAGAAATGGTTATGAAAACCTGCATTGGTATTAGACTTTCTGGTCTAATGCTGTAGTTAGTGCATTAAACACCTCTTTCCTATAATGAACTTGTTGAGTACGCTCGTACTCATCCCACTCTTAAATCCCCTGCTTAGATATGGAGGCCACGAAGGAGGATCTACAGTGCAACTCGAAGACCGAGGAAATCAACAACTACTTAAAGGGACATGAACCTGTCAGAGGAGTCAAACACCACATCCAACAAGGAGACAACCTAGATTAGCAATAGAAGGAACTAGCTTCCTAAACTTAGCTCCTATTTAGCTTGAATCTATTCGTAGCCTCTGTAGCTAGTTAAATACTCTTCAAATAGAGTTCGTGTTAGGATTAGACTACGAGTCGTTCTCCTGGAGTTTATTTGCAGTTTTACCTCATTGTAAAGTAGGAGGCTGTGCTGATCTTTTGTAACAGAGTCTGTATGTAATTCTATAGACATGCCTTGGACCCGCATATGTTTCTGTTGTACCACTCTGAGCGATATAATACTAGTGGAATGGTGTTTCATTGGTGTTATATCAGACTTGCATACCACACCATGCAGTGGTATGCCGGGTCACCACAGTGTCCTCCCAAAATCTAACAGTCCTACCATTTCCAATTTTCCATTTATAACCAAATTTAACAGCTCTAGATGCCCACATCATACACTTCCAGAAGACAGAGGGATTTATGTCTTGGCAACAAAAGATATTAGGATTTCTAGTATTATATTTAGCATCTACTATCTTTTTTCCAGAAACTACCTTCCTCATATATGTATCTTTTAATCCAAGAGCCAACTAGACAAATATTTAAATCCTGGAGGTTTGGTATACCAAGCCCCCCATATTCCTTCCTCATACAGATAGAAGGCCAATTAGCTAAGTGTATTTTCTTATTGGGAGCGGCTAGGAAACAGTCGACTGAGATATCGACGCGTACAACATGCAATATCTCAGCCGTAGCGTACCAACATGCAGCGACTACAGCAGTATGTCTACCCGGCCATGTCTAGCTAGCTTCCTACATGTACCTTGAACAGCATGTCGTACAGAACTTTTAATATGGACTGAGCTAACTAGTAATAGTTTGGATTCCACTTAGCTTAGTACTGGAATTTCACGGAAAATTAAAATTAAAACATGCTTTAGACAAATGTCCACAATTTAATTGAAAAGGTGACACTGATCTAAAATCGAAGAGCTTTCTATGTCTCAGTTCGACTGAGAATTTCTTAAGTCGTAATCATCCACAAAATAATGATTCAGTTGCACTTTTGTGTTAGAAAAGTGCAACTAGGCCGAGTTGTATTTTTCTTTAAAATGCAGTTGCACTTTTCTTAGGTGATTGAGACTTAAGAAAATCTTAGTCGATCGAGACATTAACCCAAAAAATTACAAGCAAAAATATGAAAACCAAAAAGAATATGCTAGTTGCACATTTCTTGAGAAAAAGTGTAACTCATATAAAAAAAATCGGTTGCTAGTTATACATTGCTGAAGAAAAGTGCAACTCACATAAAAAACTTCTAGTTGCACATTTCTTTAGAAAAATGTAACTCGTATCAATAACCATTTGCTAGTTGCACATTTCTTAAGAAAAAGGGTAACTCAAAATGGAAAACCAGATGGATTTGCACATTTCTTTAAAAAGTGCAACTCACATCAAATATAGGTTGTTAGTTGCATATTTCTTTTAAAAAATTGCAACTCATATCGAAAATCAAATGCTAGTTATACATTGCTGGAGAAAAGTGACACTCATATAAAAAACTTCTAGATGTACATTTATTTAGAAAAGTGTAACTCATATCAATGACTAGTCGCTAGTTGCACGTTTCTCGCGAAAAGTGCAACCCATATTGAAACATGATAGAGTTTCACATTTATTTTGAATAAATGCAACTCATATCGAATATAGCTTGCTAGTTGCATTTTTCTTATAAAAAAGTGCAACTTGTAGTTTTTTGCTAGTTGCACATTTCTTCTCTATCAAGAAAAACACATGTTGATAAATAGTCTTGAAAAAATAAAAGCACGACTCGTGGTGTCACAAGATAAAAATAGAAAAAATACTAGTTGTACTTTGGTTTAAAAAAATGCAAATGTGGAAGTGCAATCTATTTAAATGACAAAAATATTACCAATATAAATAACAAACCAAAGAAAATAGATATAAAGCATGGTGGCACTAAGGTGCAACCACGGAAATGAAAAATAAGAAGTATACAAATAATGAGAAAGAAGGCAAAACAAAAAAATCAGAACAAATGTCCTCTAGTTTGCTTTTTGTACTAAATGGAGACAGATCAGCATACAGTATGCGACCGTAATTATGTTGTAGCGCGGAGAGTGGCTGTCCTAGTGGTTGTGTTTCCGCACCGTGAGACCAAAGGTTGTGGTTTCGACTCCGCCCGCCTAGCTCTAATCTGTATTTTTTTGATTCCGTCCATAGTTTGCACGAATCTTAAAGATGATCCAATGGTTCTCAAGGTCGACTGAGACATAAGGAAATCTCAGTTGCCTGAGACTTAGTAAATCCGTTTCTTATTTCCATCTACATCATCCCACATACAATTAGCAATCTGATTATTGATAAGATCTATGGCCCACTTGGGGAACTTAAAAAAGGAAAGCATGTATACAGGGATGCTAGACAAGACAGTTTGAATGAGGATTCTTTTTGCCTCCAAAGACAACAATTTCCCTCTCCATCCTGCCATTCTACTAAGTAAACTATCAACCAAAGGTTGCAGATCTTCTCTTTTAAGCTTACTAAAGTGTAGAAGGAGTCCTAAATATTTAACACGAAACTTCCCAGCCACACATTGAAAGATATCTAGGAAAGGAGCAAGTTCATCCTCTTCCATGTTAATAGCCATCAGTTCACTTTTATGATAATTGATTTTCATCTCTGATACTTGTTCAAAACAAGTAAGAGTCCATTTAAGATTTATGGTATTTCTTTCATTTTTTTTGTAGGAAGAGTAATGTGTCATCTGCATACTGCAGACTAATCACTCCCTCGGGGACTAAGTGTGGACATAATCCTGTGATCATGCCACAAGATGCGCCCTTATTATCATTTTGGAAAAGACAACAACCACAAAATTAAAAAGGGGAGGAGCAAAAGGATCCCCTTGCCTTAAACCTTTACCAGTGAGGAAAAAATCTCCCTCAACATCATTTACCTTAACCCCAACAGAGCCCCTTGGGTAATCTGTTTAATCATAGAGATAATTTTCTTCCCAAAACCTGTAAGATGTAGAATTTCATAAAGAAAGTCTAAATTTACTCTATCATATGCCTTTTCATAATCTATTTTGAAGACTATGCCTTTCTCTTTTTTCCTATGCACTTCATGAATGATCTCGTGGGCTGAAGATTTTGCTGCTTCTTTTAGTATTATTTTGCTGCTTTCAATGGAACATGTCGCATACTCGTCTATTCTATAGTAAAGCCACAGGAACACAGCCATATTCATCATGGCCCATGAATCCACATTGAAAGCACCTGGAGAGTGGCCCGTTGTCTCGTGCACCGGAACCTCGTGTGCACTATTTTATTAGGTAGCATTCTGTTACAATTTGTCCACGCAAACAAAAACAAAATGAATCACACTGAAACTTGGTGAAACGGTGAGGCACAAATCTTAAAACAGAAAATCGGCGACACAAACATGCATGGGATTCCCGTGCAAGGGATAAAAGCATTTCTCAGAAGACCAGCACCTGCTTGCCTTGGCCCTCCAGGTGACGTGAGTGGTGAGTCTGTAAGCGGCAATCATATGGTAAAGCCACATGAACGCGTAAAAGTTCATTCAGCTTCTCCCCCTCTTTTTCCAGCATCAGAAGCACTCCTAGAGTTCTTCGTCTTCCCATGCAGTCAGTCTACTGCTCTTGTACGGTAGATCATATATACGCACATTGTTGTTGGACTTGGCTTCAGGATCTACTCATTTTCCTGAAGAACTGATCGTTTCTTGTAATGTCATGGAGTCCTTGAGTAGTTGAGTGCAAGCAAACGCGGCACATCTGTGTGCAAGCCGCGTATATAACTTTGATTGTTTCTTGTTACAAATATCAAAAAAGGTTGACCAATATTTCTGAAGTTATTCACAGGGCATTTCCTCGAAGCAACCTATATTTCTGAAGAAGGAAAAAAACAAATAAAAGACGATGTTGCGTCTGCCCATTCTTGCAACCAAAGCAGCAACCGGTTCATTATTAGTCGGAAATCCGCAAGCAACTATTGAACTGAAAACGAACGCTCATTAGTGAAACAGTTTGGCAGGGATCACACACAAACTTAAGCAAATCCCATGTCATCATCATATACCAAGATTTGCACACTATCAAAAAGAGAAATGTGCAAGTTGAAGACGAACACAAGAGAACGGAGGAGAGAAGTGCACAGCCTGGCGACGAAGATGATCAGCAAGGGATCCATGGACTTGGTGCTGGTCCCTTGCGGGCTTGCGATCATGGTCGGCTACCACCTCCTCCTCCTCTACCGGATCCTTCGCCACCCGCACACCACGGCCATCGGCTACGAGAACCACAACAAGCTCGCCTGGGTCCAGCGCATGGCGCAGGTGCTTGTTGCTTATCAGTTCCTGTTTCTTCTCTTCAGCTTACGCATGGGAGTAATCGCTGGTTCTCGTGGCTGATCGCGTTTTCGATCATGCAGGCGACGGCGCCGGAGGAGACGGCCCTGGCGCTGAGCGTGATCTCCGACAACATCTCGGCGTCCACGACGCTGGCGTCGCTGTGCATCGCGTTGGGCTCACTGATCGGCGCGTGGGTGAGCAGCGGCAGCGCGCCGGAGGCGGCGCTCACGAGCACGGCGGCGGTGAAGTTCACGGCGCTGCTCCTCTGCTTTCTGGCCTCCTTCACCTGCTTCATCCAGTCCGCGGGCCACTACGTGCACGCGAGCTTCCTGATGAGCGCGCTGCAGGGCGGGCCGGACGCGCCGCCGGCGAGCCACGCGCAGCGCGCGGTGATCCGGGGCGGCAACTTCTGGGCTCTGGGGCTCCGGGCGCTCTACTTCGCCACGGCGCTGCTCATGTGGGTCTTCGGCCCCGTGGCCATGCTCGTCTGCTCCGTGCTCACGGTGGCCGTGCTGTGCATGCTCGACACCAGCTCCATGCCGCTGCACCGCCACCAATACCTCCCTCGGTCCACGGCCCGATGCAGGGCTGCGAGCGAGCGAAGCCACAGCCTCGGCGCGTTGTTTTAGCAGGCGTACTATCTTCATTGACAGTGGAGACAATTGCTCGTGCATGATGTTGGAATATTGTTTTTCTCTTACTGTAGTAAAATGAGTGCTGAGCTATCTTGACAAATTTCTGGATTGTAGAAAAATAAATGGATATATTTCTCGATGCTTCACACGCCTATGATTTTCCTCAGTTAATGGAAGAGGTAGTTTTCAGAGTCAAAATCAAGATCATGTAAACTTCAGAAAAAAACTGACACTTCGAATTTCTCCAGTGTCAAAGTATTGCTTCCATAAGACGAAAACGCAAGGGAGTGCAAAGAATGGAACTAGGCTACAGACAACCTCATTACCTCAGTACGATCATGGGACAAAAATCATTCCCAAACGATTTAAATGTTCAGAAAATTTGTTGAAACAGTTCAGTTAGGTTGGTCATGCTGTGACGGGTCACTACATTTCACTGTTCCGAATTTTACAGTCACAGATAGACCTCATCAACGTATCCATCCCACCCAACAACACCCACTTAAAAAAGTGCTACTCCCTCCGATCCATAATCACTGTCGGGAATTTAGTTTAAATTTGGACTAAATTGAACTGAAGTTCCGAAACTTATTATGGATCAGAGAGAGTATCATCTTGGTTATATTAGCATTACTCAACACAATAAATCATTGAAATAATGGAGGTAGCGATAATAAATAGTCCAAGGAAAATGTACGGATGGGTCAAAAATAAATCTTTAATCACAAGCTGTAGCAATTCTGTAAGGCTGAGATATGTAAAATTGTATCACAGCTGCGAACAAAAAATCTAGCTCGTTTTGGAAACCTTCCATCTAAGTAGTTTGCATACACAGACAAGCAAATATGATGCTAGTGAAAACAGTACACAATACCCAGCGGGAAAGCAAAATACATGAAATGGGGTCATCTCATGTTCAGTTTGCTATTTAAGATAATTAATGTTTTGATGTCACGTGTAAATAAGAGCATTTCAGCTAACTATAATGTTCAGAAAGAACAATATAAGTACTTCTAAAGAGCCACCACACTGCCAAATGCAGCCTAAAGAAGCAGCATAATCAATACTACAGACCTAAAATGGTAGCATATGAGAACATATAAGGTGATAAGAAAACATGGATCTTTAACGCAATTTCTGTACATCTGGGGAAAATACACAATATAACGGTATAACCATGTAAACCTCATACTGGCTACCAGTTACAGATGACATTTACCAAGTAGAACATAACCTATTGTGATACAGAAGATACAGTACCATCTCTGAGGGCTATATAGTATACAACCTTCCCAATCTGGGGTTAAATCTTGATATCTAAATGAATTTCTTGGTGCACCAATATAATCTTCTCACAAACATCCAGGTTAGGTGGCAAAAATGAAGTCCATACTTGAAGTTCCCATCATATAATCAGGTGAGCATATGGTCCCTCTTCACGAGCAAAACGAATTTAGGATGAACAGCACCCTGCCTTCTTCACAGCAGAGACATCATCCTTGCCACCGACATTGATGGTTTGCCCTCTTGGCGGAGCAGCAGGGTCATCACCTATGTCGAGGGCCTTCTTACTGACCACACGATAGATCTGAGTTAGAACCTCAGTGAAGGCGTTCTCAACATTCATGGCCTCCAACGCAGATGTTTCCATAAAGTAGGTGCTTTCCCTCTCAGCGAAGGCCTTGGCATCCTCCACTGATACAGCCCTAAGGTGGCGCAAATCAGCCTTGTTGCCGACAAGCATGATAACAATGTTTGCGTCTGTGTGATCCCGGAGCTCCTTCAACCACCTCTCCACATTCTCAAAGGTCACATGGCGTGTCACATCATACACGACAAGCGCGCCAACAGCCCCTCGATAGTACGCACTTGTAATTGCCCGATATCTGCAGAGGAAGATAAGAGCACATGTTAAGATCATGCTGCAGCAACTGAAATATTGAGGACTGATGTAGGAATTGTGCTGATGAAACTAGAGATTGACCGAGAGAAGACTGAGTAAGCTATGTTAGGACATGTTAGACAACACATTCTCAATAGAACCCCTAAATCAGATTGTCAAACACATGTGGCCCGCCGTGCCATCCCAAGTGCTAATATTTGTCAGGAAATGATACAAGAATAATTCGGTAAACACCATCTGACTAATCCGTGCATGAACAGAGGAATATGCTTCGTACTCCAGCATGGTGCTGTTTGGGCAACAATTAGAGGAATTTAATACTTGATCTATAGCTGGTTACAGGTAGCGTTTAATTTAGAGCCAGATTCGCAAACACAAGGTGCACGTATGCCTCTTACAGTTACAGATATTGCAGCCTGCACTATAATGTTTTTTAAATACAATGTCAGGTGGACGATAGGATTTAAGTAGAACCAGCTCACATATCTATACATCATTGTCAATATGACAGAACAAACAACACGTATTCCAATAGCGATTTCACAGAGGATCTGCTGACAGCGATGGTTTGAATTAACTTAGATTATTGACCAACACAATATAAAATATTTTATTCGTCGAAACAGAACACAAAGCAACCCTCTGACTAACATTCAGGGTGAATAAAAATCCAGTACTCTACAGAACAACACGCATAATGAAGGTTTCCCTGTTTAGGACCGCCGTGATGACTCATGAGAAGAAGAACAATGCTCCATGAGGGCAAAGTAAAATACTATAGCATTCTTAACATGATACTTCGTCATTTCGCTATTGATCGTGATTATCCTAGAACAAGCCTATACAATGGATTAAGAGCTACAACAAGCCATTAATTATTTACCGAAACCGACCGAATTTCCTGGAGAAACGGCAAGCTATATGAAACGGAAATACTGGTACGGCGGTGAAAGCGGGAAGGAAAGCAAGCGATAGAGGAGAGCAAGAGCAAAGGCGTTAGTTACCTCTCCTGCCCCGCGGTGTCCCAGATCTGCGCCTTGACGACCTTGTCGTCGACCCTGATGCTCCTGGTTGCGAACTCGACCCCGATGGTGGACTTTGACTCGAGGCTGAACTCGTTGCGCGTGAAGCGGGAGAGCAGGTTGGATTTGCCGACCCCGGAGTCGCCGATGAGCACGACCTTGAAGAGGTAGTCGTAGTCGTCCTCCGCCCTGTACGCCATCGATCGTGGTGCGTGTTCCCCCGACCCGAACCGGCGACGACCGCCTTCCTTCCTGGCGGTAGGCGGGTGGGGAGGGGAGGGGAGGGGAGGCCGCAGCAGCAGCGCTTGTTCCGGGCCGCGGCGGTGGGAGAGGCCGAGGGGGAGGCGCGCGCGGTGGGTGGCGTATAAGAGAGGGGTGGAGGAGGAGAGGTGGGGAGAACGTTGAGGAGAGGGAGCGCACGCAAAATAGAAAACACACAAACTGAAACAGGACACGGGTGCGCTGCCCTTTCGTCTTCAGGTTGTTGTTGGTTCGTTGAATCCCCCGCTGGCTGACGGCCGTTTTGCTGCTGTTTTTCTCTAACCAACACATGAGGATGTTCCACCACTGCACATGACTCCTCCTCGGCTTGTGTCAGATATATAATTCCATCGTCCATGCCTGGGCAGCTGGGATCGTGCAGGCGAGCACGGCGGTGTTGTTTCTGTGTCGACAATGATAATACCCACTCCCGTTAGTAAGAGCAACTCTAGCACATCCCATAAATGCATCGGAATTGTAAATAAGTTGCTCGTTTTCAGTTGTTATTGGAAAACTCACGCAGATCATATCTCGTAAACTCGTCCGAACCGGGGTATATTTTAAAGGGGTCCGAGAAACCCCTTTAATGTTTTACGAGGGACATATATTTTCCCTCCTCCTTTCCCACCGTCGATCTCCGGCGCCACCAGCGGTGGAATTACAGGAAAATGGTGCAGGGTGCACAACCTTTCCGGATACAAGACAAGGCAAAAAATTCAAACCAACAGTACACTAAATTGTAAAATAGGCAACGACTTGAGCACATACCCTTCACATGAAGAAAAAGTCAATGAAATTTTATTAGAACATAGAGACATGGATGGAGCTGACAAACAAAGTAATACTAATAAAATGGAGAGTCCATTGACATTCGATAATACTGGTTAACTACAGTAAAATGGGAAACCAAAGTTGACATTGACTAATAAAATATGGTGCTGCCAGCATGGCTTCCTTCACAAAAAAAAATACAGTATGTCCCAATAACCTACAAAAAGGACAAATATGGAAAATCTTCAGCAAGAACTATAGATTGTACATGTAAAATGAGAAAATTGATTTACTCAAGTGGATATGTTACCTTTTAGAGCTCTCAATTTCATGAAGCAATCAACAACTCCATCATTAGTGACTTTCTTCATTTCTTCATTCTCCACATAGCAAATAAGGTTATCCCTCAAAATACCATCATTGAGGCAATTGCGCAAATATGTTTTCACAATCGTCATTGCCAAAAAAACATCTCTCAACTATGGCCGTGGCAACAGGCAATACTAGTACAAGCTTCAATAGCTGGTAAACCAAAGGATGGCATAAATGCTTTCTTGTTTTAACCAATATATGGGAAAGCCCAACAACTATTTGTATATTGAAGAATCGTAGAGTTTTGCCGAACTCATCGAATTCTCCGAATTAAAATCATGGAATGAGTCTCTTGGACTTAAAGATGTGTACCAAACAAGCATTCTAGAAGTTGTGTCATTGAAGCGACCATCAAGCTCTTGAAAACTAGCCAATCAAAAACGTCATTGAAACAATCCACCTGAAAATGGTGTTTGTTGGTAATTTTAGTTCTTTGGCATTTGTTCTTTGGGTTAACATAGGTTTCCATTTCCAACTTTTAAGATCACATTTATCACAAAATGCAAACACTTCATCGAGGAGAGGTCCTCATTCGTGGCCTCTAAGCTGAACTAAATGGCTTCTTGTTGATTTCAGGATTTCATTGCATTCACTATGTCTTGATTTACACTCGAGTGATTGTGACAAGATGTTTGTTACTATAAAAATAGTCAACATGAGCTGCAAATAGAACACAAAATCAGATGACTGAAAGTACAGTAAAAATCCCAATGCTTGATCTCTATTTGTTATGTCTGTGTCCTCCTCTTACACAAATTTTAACACTTCGATAATTGTTGGGAACAAGTCGACCAAGCTTTTAAGTGCTTTCTCCATGAGTTACATAGTAAGAAGCTGGATGGACTCCTTTTTAAAATTGATTTTGAAAAGGCATATGATAAGGTGAAGTGGCCTTTCCTCCAGCAGGTACTTCGGATGAAGGGGTTTGATAAGATTTGGTGCGATCGTATTAGAAGTTTAGTTGAAAGGGGAAGTGTGAGAATTAAGGTTAACGATGATATTGGCCATAATTTTCACACTCGTAAGGGATTAAGACAAGGAGACCCGTTATCAGCTATTCTCTTTCATATTGTTGCGGATATGCTGGCCATTTTGATAGCTCGGGCCAAAGAGGAGGGTCAAGTTGGAAGTCTTATTCCACATTTAGTCGAGGGTGGGGTATTGATGGCGTGTATTTCACACGTTCGTTGGGCAACCCCAAGAGGAAGGTATGATGAGCACAGCAGCAAGTTTTCCCTCAGAAAGAAACCAAGGTTTATCGAACCAGGAGGAGCCAAGAAGCACGTTGAAGGTTGATGGCGGCGGGATGTAGTGCGGCGCAACACCGGAGATTCCGGCGCCAACGTGGAACCCGCACAACACAACCAAAGTACTTTGCCCCAACGAAACGAATGAGGTTGTCAATCTCACCGGCTTGCTCGTAACAAAGGATTAACCGTATTGTGTGGAAGATGATTGTTTGCGAGAGAAAACAGTAAAAACAAGTATTGCAGAGATTGTATTTCAAGTAAAGAGAATTGGACCGGGGTCCACGGTTCACTAGAGGTGTCTCTCCCATAAGACGAACAGCATGTTGGGTGAACAAATTACAGCTTGGGCAATTGACAAATAAAGAGAGCATGACAATGCACATACATATTATGATGAGTATAGTGAGATTTAATTGGGCATTACGACAAAGTACATAGACCGCCATCCAACTGCATCTATGCCTAAAAAGTCCACCTTCGAGGTTATCATCCGAACCCCTCCGGTATTAAGTTGCAAAGCAACAGACAATTGCATTAAGTATGGTGCGTAATGTAATCAACAACTACATCCTTAGACATAGCATCAATGTTTTATCCCTAGTGGCAACGAGCACAACACAACCTTAGAACTTTCGTCACTCGTCCCAGGTGTCAATGCGGGCATGAACCCACTATCGAGCATAAGTACTCCCTCTTGGAGTTAAAAGCATCTACTTGGCCAGAGCATCTACTAATAACGGAGAGCATGCAAGATCTTAAACAACACATAGCATAACTTTGATAATCAACATAACAAGTATTCTCTATTCATCGGATCCCAACAAACGCAACATATAGAATTACATATAGATGATCTTGATCATGATAGGCAGCTCACAAGATCCGACAATGATAGCACAATGGGGAGAAGACAACCATCTAGCTACTGCTATGGACCCATAGGCCAGGGGTAGACTACTCACTCATCACTCCGGAGGCGACCATGGCGGTGTAGAGTCCTCCGGGAGATGATTCCCCTCTCCGGCAGGGTGCCGGAGGCGATCTCCAGGATCCCCCGAGATGGGATCGGCGGCGACGGCGTCTCAGTAAGGTTTTCCGTATCGTGGCTCTCGGTACTGGGGGTTTCGTCACAGAGGCTTTAAGTAGGCGGAAGGGTAGGTCAAGAGGCGGCACAGGGGCCCCACACCACAGGTCGGCGCGGCCAAGGGGGGGGCCGCGCCGCCCTAGGGTTTGGCCACCCTGTGGCCCCACTTCGTCTCGTCTTCGGTCTTCTGGAAGCTTCGTGGAAAAATAGGCCTCTGGGCTTTGATTTCGTCCAATTCCGAGAATATTTCCTTACTAGGATTTCTGAAACCAAAAACAGCAGAAAACACCAACTGGCACTTCGGCATCTTGTTAATAGGTTAGTTCCAGAAAATGCACGAATATGACATAAAGTGTGCATAAAACATGTAGATAACATCAATAATGTGGCATGGAACACAAGAAATTATCGATACGTTGGAGACGTATCAGCATCCCCAAGCTTAGTTCTCGCTCGTCCCGAGCAGGTAAAACGATAACAAAGATAATTTCTGGAGTGACATGCCATCATAATATTGATCATACTATTTGTAAAGCATATGTAAAGAATGCAGCGATCAAAACAATGTGTATGACATGAGTAAACAAGTGAATCATAAAGCAAAGACTTTTCATGAATAGCACTTCAAGACAAGCATCAATAAGTCTTGCATAAGAGTTAACTCATAAAGCAATAATTCAAAGTAAAGGTGTTGAAGCAACACAAAAGAAGATTAAGTTTCAGCGGTTGCTTTCAACTTGTAACATGTATATCTCATGGATATTGTCAACATAGAGTAATATAATAAGTGCAATAAGCAAGTATGTAGGAATCAATGCACAGTTCACACAAGTGTTTGCTTCTTGAGGTGGAGAGAAATAGGTGAACTGACTCAACATTGAAAGTAAAAGAATGGTCCTCATAGAGGAAAAGCATCGATTGCTATATTTGTGCTAGAGCTTTGATTTTGAAAACATGAAACAATTTTGTCAACGGTAGTAATAAAGCATATGCATCATGTAAATTATATCTTATAAGTTGCAAGCCTCATGCATAGTGTACTAATAGTGCTCGCACCTTGTCCTAATTAGCTTGGACTACCCGGATTATCACCGCAATACATATGCTTTAACCAAGTTTCACAAAGGGGTACCTCTATGCCGCTCGTACAAAGGTCTAAGGAGAAAGCTCGCATTTGGATTTCTCGCTTTTGATTATTCTCAACTTAGACATCCATACCGGGACAACATAGACAACAGATAATGGACTCCTCTTTTAATGCTTTAAGCATTTGACAACAATTAATTCTTTCTCATTAGAGATTTGAGGATGTTTGTCCAAAACTGAAACTTTCACCATGGATCATGGCTTTAGTTAGCGGCCCAATGTTCTTCTCTCACAATATGCATGCTCAAACCATTCAACTCAGTGTAGATCGCCCTTACTTCAGACAAGACGAACATGCATAGCAACTCACATGAAATTCAACAATGAGTTGATGGCGTTCCCCGATAAACATGGTTATCGCACAACAAGCAACTTAATAAGAGATAAAGTGCATAATTACATATTCAATACCACAATAGTTTTTAAGCTATTTGTCCCATGAGCTATATATTGCAAAGGTGAATGATGGAATTTTAAAGGTAGCACTCAAGCAATTTACTTTGGAATGGCGGGAAAATACCATGTAGTATAGGTAGGTATGGTGGACACAAATGGCATAGTGGTTGGCTCAAGTATTTTGGATGCATGAGAAGTATTCCCTCTCGATACAAGGTTTAGGCTAGCAAGGTTATTTGAAACAAACACAAGGATGAACCGGTGCAGCAAAACTCACATAAAAGACATATTGAAAACATTATAAGACTCTACACCGTCTTCCTTGTTGTTCAAACTCAATACTAGAAATTATCTAGACTTTAGAGAAACCAAATATGCAAACCAAATTTTAGCATGCTCTATGTATTTCTTCATTAATGGGTGCAAAGCATATGATGCAAGAGCTTAAACATGAGCACAACAATTGCCAAGTATCACATTACCCAAGACATTTTTAGCAATTACTACATGTATCATTTTCCAATTCCAACCATATAACAATTTAACGAAGGAGAAACTTCGCCATGAATACTATGAGTAGAAACCAAGGACATATTTGTCCATATGCTACAGCGGAGTGTGTATCTCTCCCATAAAGTGAATGCTAGGATCCATTTTATTCAAACAAAACAAAAATAAAAACAAACCGACGCTCCAAGAAAAAGCACATAAGATGTGGCCGAATAAAAATGTAGTTTCAGGGGAGGAACCCGATAATTTGTTGATGAAGAAGGGGATGCCTTGGGCATCCCCAAGCTTAGACGCTTGAGTCTTCTTGATATATGCAGGGGTGAACCACCGGGTGCATCCCCAAGCTTAGAGCTTTCACTCTCCTTGATCATGTTGCATCATACTCCTCTCTTGACCCTTGAAAACTTCCTCCACACCAAACTCGAAACAACTCATTAGAGGGTTAGTGCACAATATAAATTGACATATTCAGAGGTGACACAATCATTCTTAACACTTCTGGACATTGCATAATGCTACTGGACATTAGTGGATCAAAGAAATTCATCCAACATAGCGAAAGAGGCAATGCGAAATAAAAGGCAGAATCTGTCAAAACAGAACAGTTCGTATTGACGAATTTTAAAATGGCACCAGACTTGCTCAAACGAAAATGCTCAAATTGAATGAAAGTTGCGTACATATCTGAGGATCATGCTCGTAAATTGGCGTAATTTTCTGAGCTACCTACAGGGAGGTGGACCCAGATTCGTGACAGCAAAGAAATCTGGAACTGCGCAGTAATCCAAATCTAGTACTTACTTTTCTATCAACGGCTTAACTTGGCACAACAAAACTCAAAACTAAGATAAGGAGAGGTTGCTACAGTAGTAAACAACTTCCAAGACACAAAATAAAAACAAAGTACTGTAGGTAAAAACATGGGTTGTCTCCCATAAGCGCTTTTCTTAACGCCTTTCAGCTAGGCGCGTAAAGTGTGTATCAAGTATTATCAAAGGGTGGAGCATCAACATTATTACCAGGGGTGTTGGGAGTTTTATCAATTTTAGGCCTATAGTAATTCTTTGGTTTAGGCACCTTAGAGACATACATGAATTTTTGCTCCTTACCCACATAAGCTTTCTCATTAAATTTAAAAGAAGAAAAAGTTGAACCCAATTTTCCCATAGCTTCTTCAAGTTTACCAATCCTATGGGTTTGATTATCATGGATAGCGCAAGTTTCTAGAGTAGCAATTCTTTTATTAATTCCCTCTAGGATTTTATCAAGTTTATCAGTATTATCAAGTAATGTTTCCAATTTAGTTTCAACACTACAATTTTTCTCTATGATTTCCAGTTTTTTCATAACATCCTCAAGGGAGGTTTCAATTTTAGTTTCATTAACAGGTGGTGTTCCAAATAAACTCTCAATAATGCAACTAGCTTCTAAAGCGGAAGCGCCTAGGAAGTTACCTCCCGCGAGACAATCAAGAACATATCTATTCCAGCTAGAGATAGCAACATAAAAATTCCTGAGTAGGATAGTGGTGGAGTGTTTCTTAGTGCACCTATTATGGGCATCACTAATTCTATACCAAGCATCTTTTAAACATTCTCCCCCTTGTTGCTTAAATGAACGAACTTCAACTTCAGGATTACTCATTTTAACAATAGTAAATAAAGCGAACTAGATAAAGTAAATGCAAGTAAACTAATTTTTTTGTGTTTTTGATATAGCAAATAAGATAGCAAATAAAGTAAAACTAGCAACTAATTTTTTTGTATTTTGATTTAGTGCAGCAAACAAAGTAGTAAATAAAATAAAGCAAGACAAAAACAAAGTAAAGAGATTGAGAAGTGGAGACTCCCCTTGCAGCGTGTCTTGATCATCCCGGCAACGGCGCCGTAAAAAGAGCTTGATGGCGTGTATTTCACACGTTCGTTGGGCAACCCCAAGAGGAAGGTATGATGAGCACAGCAGCAAGTTTTCCCTCAGAAAGAAACCAAGGTTTATCGAACCAGGAGGAGCCAAGAAGCACGTTGAAGGTTGATGGCGGCGGGATGTAGTGCGGCGCAACACCGGAGATTCCGGCGCCAACGTGGAACCCGCACAACACAACCAAAGTACTTTGCCCCAACGAAACAATGAGGTTGTCAATCTCACCGGCTTGCTGTAACAAAGGATTAACCGTATTGTGTGGAAGATGATTGTTTGCAGAGAAAACAGTAAAAACAAGTATTGCAGTAGATTGTATTTCAAGTAAAGAGAATTGGACCGGGGTCCACAGCTCACTAGAGGTGTCTCTCCCATAAGACGAACAAGCATGTTGGGTGAACAAATTACAGTTGGGCAATTGACAAATAAAGAGAGCATGACAATGCACATACATATTATGATGAGTATAGTGAGATTTAATTGGGCATTACGACAAAGTACATAGACCGCCATCCAACTCGCATCTATGCCTAAAAAGTCCACCTTCAGGTTATCATCCGAACCCCTCCAAGCATTAAGTTGCAAAGCAACGGACAATTGCATTAAGTATGGTGCGTAATGTAATCAACAACTACATCCTTAGACATAGCATCAATGTTTTATCCCTAGTGGCAACAGAGACAACACAACCTTAGAACTTTCTCATCACTGTCCAGGTGTCAATGCAGGCATGAACCCACTATCGAGCATAAGTACTCCCTCTTGGAGTTAAAAGCATCTACTTGGCCAGAGCATCTACTAATAACGGAGAGCATGCAAGATCTTAAACAACACATAGCATAACTTTGATAATCAACATAACAAGTATTCTCTATTCATCGGATCCCAACAAACGCAACATATAGAATTACATATAGATGATCTTGATCATGATAGGCAGCTCACAAGATCCGACAATGATAGCACAATGGGGAGAAGACAACCATCTAGCTACCGCTATGGACCCATAGGCCAGGGGTAGACTACTCACTCATCACTCCGGAGGCGACCATGGCGGTGTAGAGTCCTCCGGGAGATGATTCCCCTCTCCGGCAGGGTGCCGGAGGCGATCTCCAGGATCCCCCGAGATGGGATCGGCGGCGATGGCGTCTCAGGAAGGTTTTCCGTATCGTGGCTCTCGGTACTGGGGGTTTCGTCACGGAGGCTTTAAGTAGGCGGAAGGGCAAGTCAGGAGGGGGCACGGGGGCCCCACACCACAGGTCGGCGCGGCCAAGGGGGGCGCCGCCCTAGGGTTTGGCCACCCCGTGGCCCCACTTCGTCTCGTCTTCGGTCTTCCGGAAGCTTCGTGGAAAAATAGGCCCCCGGGCTTTGATTTCGTCCAATTCCGAGAATATTTCCTTACTAGGATTTCGAAACCAAAAACAGCGAGAAACAAAGAATCGGCACTTCGGCATCTTGTTAATAGGTTAGTTCCAGAAAATGCACGAATATGACATAAAGTGTGCATAAAACATGTAGATAACATCAATAATGTGGCATGGACACAAGAAATTATCGATACGTTGGAGACGTATCAGGTATCAGTATTGCAGTACGTTGATGATACCATCCTTTTTATGGAACACGATTTAGCTAAGGCCGTAAATATGAAACTCATTATGTGCATTTTTTAGCAATTATTTGGTCTTAAGATTAATTTTCATAACAGTGAGTTGTCTTGCTTTGGTAAAGCTACAGAAATGGAACATCAATATAAGATCATCTTTGGATGTACATCTGGAACTTTACCTTTCCGGTATCTTGGGATTCCTATCCACCATCGGAGGCTTCGTAATTCTGAATGAAATCCGGTGAAAAACCGTTTAGCCTCAAAATTAGGATGCTGGAAAGGAAAGATGTTGTCTTATGGCGATCATCTTGTGCTCGTAAACTATGTTCTTACGAGCTTACCCATGTTTATGTTATTATTCCATGAAATTCCTAAAGGGGTGAGAAGGAGACTTGATTATTATCGCTCTCGCTTTTTTGAAAAGAGGATGATGGCAGGAAGAAATATAGGTGGAATATAGTGTGTCGGCCAAAAGACCAAGGTGGCCTGGGAATTGAGGTTCTTGAGTTGAAAAACTTGTGTTTGTTAGTTAAATGGATTTTCAAACTTTTACATGAAGAGGGGATGTGGCAACAATTACTGCATAATAAATATATCAAAAATAAAACATTGGCTCATGTTGAGTCCAAACCCAATGATTCACCTTTTTTGGAAGGGACTTATGCGGGTTAAACTGGAGTTTTTTACGAGAGATACTTTTAAGGTCGGCAATGGGACGCAGTGCGTTTTTGGAGGACACGTGGCTTGGGGATTCTCCTCTATCTCTCCAATATCCATCGTTATATAATATTGTCCAACGGAAAAATATGTTGATTTCTATGGTATTGACACAACATCCTCCGAATATTGGTTTCGGGAGAACGTTCAATGATTATACAAATAAAATTTAGGGATTTCTATTTTCGTGCCCTCAGGTCCTTAGTTGTACTCAGTTTTCCCCAGCTCCTTAGTTTTTCCTCAGTTTTCCCCAAGCCCTTGTCTGAACCGCAGAAGGAGCTCGGACGGAAGGAATCCGTTAAGTTGACCGTTCCGTGCCGACGAGTGGGGTCGTGTCGTTTGTGGGGTCGCGTCGTGTGGGACCGCGTGGGACGAGACGAGGCCGTGTTTGTGTGGCCGTAGCGTGTGGGGCCGTAGCGTGTGGAGCCGTGTGGGTCCGGGACGGGGGCACGAGTGGTTTCGTCTCTTCCGCCCGTATTAGCGCTTTCAATGTACCTTTTTCCTCTCTATCGCTCGATCTCATTCATATTTGATAGCCCAAATTGGTAGCAAATCTAGAGCAGCTTCTCCTTCTGTTTTTTAACGCCATTCATTTCTTTATGCCTTCGTTTTTACCCAATCGGGTAGGAAATCTAGGGCACAAATCCAGAGAAAAAATATAGGATAAGCCGCATACAGCAACCAACATAGCATAGATATATTCAGGACAGATCCAAAAGTAGTACCGATAGATCCAACATAAGCTACAATTTACATGAAATTAAGCTGCTCTACGTATAGAGCAAATCACATACGAGAGTGCAAGAGGCACGTTCAACGCCTCCGTGTAGCGCGTGTGACTCGCTTGGAGGTTGCGCAGTGAATCCCAAGTGCTTTGTGTTTGGCCATGTACGCATGCACGTTCACGGTCCTTCCAACTCTAGCGCCACATCTGCCAATGGATTCAGCATGGTTCACCAGGGAGTTGAAGTCGGTGGCGCGGAGCTTCCTGTTGCGTAAGGGGCACTTGTAAATGCCTCGAGCAAAAGGGCCATCGTAATGGCCGGACCGCAGCCTCCCGAGGACGTGACGAGTCTTGGTGTGGAAGGACTCGTCGTCGCCTGCCGACGTCGCTGCTCCGCACCCGTCACGTAGCACCAAAGATCGTGCAAAAAACACGGAGTCAATTGCAACGATGATGGAACAGAGAGTGAACAAAAAATCATGCATGATAATATGGGCTCGAAAAAAGAGGTAGCCTCGGTTACATTGGACACACTTATATCCAGGATTTGAGTCAGCAAACCAAAGATCATGCACAACAAATTTGTACACACCAATTGTTTACCGACCAAACCCCGAATCAATTTATGCCCAAATATTCATCATCATCGGCACAAATCTTAAACAAAAGCAAATCACAAACACTAATAACGCAAGATCTAACACAAAAGGATCGAACTAGGAACAGACGAACAAGAATAACGCAAGATCTAACAAAAAAGGATTGAACTAGGAACGTGACGAACCGTAATAACGGTAGATCTAACACAAAATGATTGAAATGAGATAAGAACTAGGGAACAAAGGGTTACCTCCGGCTCGTTGTCGACGATGGTGGTGTCGTAGGGGTTCTCCGGCGCGTCGTACCGCACCGGTTCGTACGGGTCCCAATCGACGGGGACCGGACGGTGGCGGCGGCCGATGCGCCGGCCGCTACGTTGGAAGCAGCGACAGGGGCCTCGGACGGGGCGGCGGCCGATGCGCCGGCTGCTACGTTGGAAGCGGCGACAGGGGCTCGGGCGGGGCGGCGGCCGATGCGCCGGCTGCTACGTTGGAAGCAGCGACGGGGGCCTCGGACGGGGCGGCGGCCGATGCGCCGGCCGCTACGATGGAAGCAGCGACAGGGGCCCGGACGGGGGCGGCGGCCGATGTGCCGACAATGGGCATCTCATTCTTCTCCATCGCCGGCGGTTTTCTTCGGGGTTTTTTCTTCGGTTGTGGAGAAGATGATGGGACCGGGAGAGGCGGTTGCAGTGAGCCAGTGAGAACGTGCGTCGAGGGAGAGAAAGAGGGGCTCTATAAAGACGAAGGTGGCGTGTACCGCAACACGCGTCCGCTATGCACGGCAACACGCGTCCGCTATGCACGGCTGCAGCGTGCACCGCTACCCGAGTCTAACCCCGGGACGTTTGGTGTACTCAGTTATAACCTCGGGCCTTATACGTAAATTTTATCCGTACTCGCTTTTCCCCTCGAGGACTTAGACCGGCAAGTGCAATATACTCAGCTTTACCCTCAAGTAGCTGGTCAACGGAGAGTCAACAAATGAGATTAACATAGCTAATTGAGTCATTTCATGCGCAAAAAAATCCAAAAAAATAAAAACATAGTGGCAACTACTCATGGAGTCTTCCTACGCAACTCCGCCACCTAGAAAACCTTAACAAACATATATAAATCAAGTTTTACCACAAATTTCCACTTCTCGGAATCACTAGTGTAGCTATGAAGATGCATGGTTTTCCACCCAAACCCCTTTGCAAAACATCTTTCCCAAAACATAGTTTGTCTAAATGATGCCATAATTGTCACACTCATGTATATTTGAATTGCAAATAATTTGATGTAGCCCAATATGAATTATATTGTACAAAACACACATTTTTCATTTTGTAATTCTTTTGTTTGAATCCCTTAGTCTATTTACTATTTATGTGCCCTTGGATTCTTAGTACTACTCAGTTTTGCCCTCAAGTACTATCACACATGCTCTGAGAAGCCCAAACTTATCCTGATTTGTTGAGCCGTTGTCACACGGATCGACTCCACGAACCGTTGATCCACTGATCTAACGGGCAGTATACCCCTATCCGTCTCTTTGTGGCAACCTCTCTCTCTCTCTCTCTCTTCGTGGCCACCCATCTCTCTCTCTCTCTGTCGGTGGAGAATGCAATGACGAGTTTGCCACTTAATATATAGTATTGGTATAAACATGAGGCATACATATTTGCGGATTTCGGTGATTGCATTATTTGTCAGTCCTCTAACAATTATCAACTATCTTGAGCTGTCCTTTTATTTTAGGGAATATAGTTTGGGATATAGTATTGGTATTTTGAAACGGCCTAAAAGTGGTATAATTTTGTTATAAACATGAGGCATACATTTTTGCAGATTTCGGCGATTGCATTATTTGTCACCCCTCTAACAATTATCAACTATCTTTAGCTGTCCTTTTCTTTTAGGGAATATAGTTTGGGATATGGTATTGGTATTTTGGAAAGGACTAAAAGTGGTATAATTTTGGTATAAACATGAGGCATACATTTTTGCGGATTTCGGCGATTGCATTATTTGTCACCCCTCTAACAATTATCAACTATCTTTAGCTGTCCTTTTCTTTTAGGGAATATAGTTTGGGATATAGTATTGGTATTTTGAAACGGCCTAAAAGTGGTATAATTTTGGTATAAACATGAGGCATACATTTTTACGGATTTCGGCGATTGCATTATTTGTCACCCCTCTAACAATTATCAACTATCTTTAGCTGTCCTTTTCTTTTAGGGAATATAGTTTGGGATATAGTATTGGTATTTTGAAACGGCCTAATGGTATAATTTTGTTATAAACATGAGGCATACATTTTTGCGGATTTCGGCGATTGCATTATTTGTCACCCCTCTAACAATTATCAACTATCTTTAGCTGTCCTTTTCTTTTAGGGAATATAGTTTGGGATATAGTATTGGTATTTTGAAACGGCCTAAAAGTGGTATAATTTTGGTATAAACATGAGGCATACATTTTTGCGGATTTCGGCGATTGCATTATTTGTCACCCTCTAACAATTATCAACTATCTTTAGCTGTCCTTTTCTTTTAGGGAATATAGTTTGGGATATAGTATTGGTATTTTGAAACGGCCTAAAAGTGGTATAATTTTGTTATAAACATGAGGCATACATTTTTGCGAATTTCGGCGATTGCATTATTTGTCACCCCTCTAACAATTATCAACTATCTTTAGCTGTCCTTTTCTTTTAGGGAATATAGTTTGGTAATTTCGGTGAATGCACACACTAACTTTGAAAACAACTACAAGTACATCCCAACTCGAATAATGGATTTGTAACTAGGTATCCCTTGTAACAACTTCTAGCGCCCGGTGAGCAATGATAAGAATCCGATCGTAATTATACAACAAAAAAACAACCAGCCATCGATTAGCTTGCTTCTTCAACTCGATCAGCCTGCCTTAACCGCTTGTTCATTTTCTTCGCTTCTCCCTTCACTTCCACCAGCTTCCGCATTGGGAGCATTAGGCATAATCGGAAGGTCCCTAATCGGAACGGCTCCTCTCTCCGCCGCATTCTCTACAGCAAGTCCCCCCTCCCAAATTGCGCCCCCAATAGCGCCAATTGATTCCTCGCAACCGAAGCCTCCGAACGTACACATCGATCCACTCGAAATGCCCGCATTTCTTCAAGATCCGAAAACAACAACGTGAACCCTAAATCCCAAATTCGAGGGAATAACAAGAAAATCGAGAGAAAACAGAGAAATTGGAGCGAGATCTAACCTTATCCCCCTCTCTATATGGCAAGCTCTCGCATGCAACGAACTCACGTCCACGGTTGCCGTTCTCGTCCGTCTTACGGATCGACCGCTTCGCAGGCTCCCGGCGTGGGCAGTCGGGGCATCTTGTCAAAGGCACGGGTCCATACCGCGGCCATGAAGAACGGGAGGTCGAAGAGAAACTAGACATCACCCGCGTGCCGGAGAAGGGCTGCCGCTGGCGGAGAAGAAGAACAATGGGGCGCGGAGAAAGAAAGGGGAAGCAATGGCACGGGCATGGGCGCGGGGCTAGCTCGGGCTCCCATTTTGCAACGGTCACCTGGGTAAGCTGTGGGTCCGGCGCTCTCACGTGGACAAGTTGTGGGTCCCACGATGATCCGGATAAGTGGAGACGTGTCCACCGCGGGGCACCAACAGCGGCCCCACTTGCCAAGCACCAACCAACGTCAACTAAACGGGATTCCTTCCGTCCGAGCTCTTTCTGCGGGTTATAGACAAGAAGTTGGGGAAAACTGAGGAAAAACTAAGGAGCTGGGGAAAACTGAGTACAACTAAGGACCCGAGGGCACGAAAATAGAAATCCCTAAAATTTATGGTTACACTTTTGTCAGCGGCTTATGTCTATTCAGCTTTCTAATAAACCTGACAAATTTGTTTGGAATTTAAATGAATCTGGTCTATTCTCCGTTAAATCTATGTACCTTGATCTTATGAATGGCCACACTAGATTCTTACCGAAATATCTTTGGAATATTAAAATTCCTCTTAAAATTAAATTTTTTATGTGGTTTCTCAAATAAAGTGTTGCTTACTAAGAATAATTTGGCAAAGAGAAAATGGTCGAGATGTAAAAAACGTTGTTTCTGTAACAACATTGAAACTGTTGATCACCTGTTTCTTCATTGTCCTTTGCAAAAAAAATTGCGGATGATATATTTTACATATAACATTTCACCTCCCTCTAATGTGACTAATATGTTTGGTAACTGGCTAAATGGAGTGAAGAAAAATGATAAAACCCATATTCGAATTGGTAATTCGACAATTTGTTGGTCTATTTGGACTTGCCGAAATGATATTATCTTTAACAAACAAAAGTGAACCAATTTTTGCAGGTTATTCTTCGTGCGGCGCATTGGATACAACTATGGGTGTATATGCTTCCGGAGGACCAGCGGGGTACTATGGCTACCGGGTGCAACCGTCTGCTGGAGGTCATTCATGACTGCTATTTCCAGGCTATTGGATAGCGGCACATTAGCAGAATTCTGGATGGATAGTTTTTGTGTACTTTCCATCTACCTTTCCTTCTTTTGGTTTCAACAATAGCAGACACTTCGTATGTATTAAGCACTTTTTGGCGACAATTATCAATAAATGGTTGTGTGCATCGATTAATGCAGAGGTCATGGCGCTGCTCCCATATCTTAAAAAAATAGAGCTCCAACGAGTGTATCTTGGCCTTTTAAGGCATTGCTCTTGGTTTAATCCTTTTCGGGTTTCAAGCTGCATGCCCACAACCTAAGGCCTTGCTCACTTCATCGAGATTAATATCTCGAATCATGTCCCTCCATTTAGCTGATCCACCAACCACATTCAACAAGGTAAAAATCATTCCAAAGAAATTATTAACACCTCGGTGATTCCTTACTATAGCCACAACAACTAACTGGAATTGTTGAGCAAAACAATGGACATAGTAGGCTATGCTACTTTCTCTCAAGATCAATGATTTGAAGCCATTGATTTCACCTTGCATGTTACTAGCACCATCATAACCTTGGCCTCTGACTTGCTTGAAGCTCAACTTATATGTTGTAAACAAAGAATCAATTGAAGACTTAAGGTAGGAAGAGGTTGTATCCTTGACATGAATTTCTCCTATAAATGTTGCAACACTACCCAGCCAACCAGAGGGTCTGAGAGGGGCAAATCAATCTGGTTCGTCCAATCCCGTAGCAACAGTAACTTTGCAAACCCACTTTTCACCATGACCGTCGGATGCGTTAATTTGTTTCTCACTTATTGGTTGTCTGAATAGGTCGATGACGGACGGGCCCTTGCGTGCGTGGGGTCGGCGAGCAGAGGTAGCGAGAGCGCTCGTTCAGGTCGTCTTTCTTCCCTTGTTTTTCTGTGCGCGTGCTGGTGGGTGAAACCCTAGATCGGACCCGGACCCGTGGTGAAAAAATCCTCCCTGGTTCTCTCTGGTGCGTGGCGGCGACGATGGCGTGCAGGAGGAAGAGGGAGGCGGAGCTGCGCCGGCCTGCCCAGGTGGCCGTGCGCGCCCTCGAGCTCGTCCAGCCGCGGTTGCCCGCGCGCCCTCGATTTCATCCAGCGGCGGCTGGCCGCGCACGCTGGCGGCGGAAGGCACCAACCGAGCGGCGGCGGCAGAAGGGAGCAAAGGAGCGGCGGCGGCTGGACGCGCGGTCGCGCGGCCGGACGATGGTGGTCTCGGCGACGCTCATAAGCTCGTCCTCGTTCTCTTGGAGGAGCGGCGGCGGCTGGACGCGCGGTCGCGCGGCCGGACGATGGTGGTCTCGGCGACGCTCATAAGCTCGTCCTCGTTCTCTTGGAGGAGAGCCACCCTCTCCAGGCTCGTTCAGGCCTCCCCTCCTCCCGCTTCTCGCCGACAACGGCGCCTGCCTGGCGGCGGCAAAGAGTGGACGACCAGTGGCAGGTACGAGTCCCGTTCCCCGGTGACTTGCTCGTCTTCACGCGCAGCTGTCTGCTATCCTGCTCGTCTCCAACTGGGCCGGCCCTCCGGCCTCCGGTCCGCGCGCTGCCTTTTGCCTCTCCGCGTTAGATCCGCTTCTAGAGTTTGATGTATCCTACACAAATGGTGACAGCGGACAGTATTGGTGATCTGCTGCGGGTATGCTCTGCTTTTTGATGTTTAGGTCTCAACTCCATATGCACTCTGTTAACCTCCATACTGACAGGATTATCTCATAAATACTTCGGTTTGGTAGAGGCTGAACATGTACTACATATGCTTTAAGCACTAAGCGGTTGTTGATTGTAACCTTACTCAGTTTTCCAGAAGAATGATGGCTTGTGAAATTTGCGGAGTTAAATGGAATGTTGGCACATGGCACTTGCACTCAGGTTGTTTCCAAGGGAAGATGTTTGCCCTTCCACACTGCTTCACCTAAAAGAAAGATGCATGCCCCCATTCTTTTTGTGATATGATCACGTCTTCTTGTTTCTCTAACAGGTAACTTACTGTCACTTGGTGTCATTCTCTCTGGTTTTTTTTTTGCTATTACACATCATGCCCTCAACATTAAATTATGCAACATCTGTATCTACCTAATATTTCTAAACAATGTCAGGATTCAGAGGGCTTCAGTCTGCCCAGTGCAGAGCATTGGTGACACCAACATCTCTTGGGTCGCTTGGTGATGGTTACATTTAGAAGAGGCCAATGAAATCTATATAACTGATGAAATGTTCCCGTTCTACAAATAATCAAAGCATGAGAGCCTTCTCTATTTTTCCCAATCAATTTTGTATGTTTGTTGACTTTTGTCATTTGTTTCCCACTTGCAGAGGGTTTTCTGCAGCACTGCTGGGTGTCGAGGTAGTCTGGGTGATGTGGGTTCAGCTCTGATCCATGACCTCCTTCATGCTCCAGATCAAGCCCTCCATCAAGGTGTGGAAAATATCACTCTCGATAAAATTATGGCGATTTCGGGATTTGCGTAACTATCTGGATTTGCGTAACTATCTAGATTTCTAAGTGAGATTGGAATTAGAATATATTGTTTTTACTAATTGGCTTTGTTTTCTTAAGATAATTCGTTGATGGCTGATTTTTGGCAGTAGATGCTGCCCCTCTGAACAAGATTGGATTTTGATGAACCCAAGCGGTACTCCTCTCGGCGTTTCTCTCATTTGTCAGGTAGTTTTGTCCTTCCATTGTGTTTCCTTTTCATTCTAGATTGGTGCTCCTATTGTTTCATAAAGCACTCAGAGCTATAAAATTATTTTACCCGGTAGTTGGATAATTTATAAAGATGAAACTAGCTTTTACCAATGTTGGCAGCTTCTTTTTGTACATTTGCTTCTGCTTTCTGCTGATCGTCTGGAAGGACCTATATAACTAAAAAATTAATAATAGTGTCCCATATTCAGGAGACCCAAAATGGTTGTACCTTGCATCTTAGTATCGTGCATCTTCCGTCAGGATTCTACGATTCTACCTATGTTCTGCCGGTGCAATATTTGGGATACAGTATACCTTCTTAATCTGCGTATGTCGTTGGGCTACAAGTGAATGGCCTGATTAGTGAAACAAGCATCGATATAGCCAATGTTTTCTAATTGATACCAGAATATGTCAATGCTTGAAGCCATTGGCTATATCAAAGAGGTTAGAGCCCTTTTTCTCTTCTTCACGGAAAATCAGATGAGGAGAGTGGCAGCAGTCAGAGGTTGGAGCCCTCTCCAATGCGTCGATTGCTATCCTGACCATTTATACATACAGCCTGGTATGTCTTGGACTCTTTTTTTCTGTTATGCGTTTATTCAAGGAAATTTGTTACGCGTGCTTGTTGATTTTGGTGTTCCTCATTTGAGGCATTATCTGGGTAAACCACGAAGTTCCCACTTTGTCTTTGTTTTACTAGAGGTGCTAGAATTCTAGGTGACTGCTCGTTGGCCGATTAGCATTGAATAAGCAAGAATTATTTTCTTACGTGTCTCTATAGGGTCTTACCGATTATCAACAGTCAATTTTGTTTTGTTTGATATTATTCCATTTTTTCAGGTTTTTGCTTTTGTGGGTGAGCTTGGACCGGTTTGGTTTTCTGCTAAGGCCCTTTATATAAATGAACATAGTTCATTCATCCGCTACGAGGTCCACAGAGAAGGTTGGTACTGATTTCTGCCATGTCTGAGATCATGTATGGTTGGATATATTTGTTTCTAACTTTCTGGTGGTTATTTCTGTTTTGAAATATATTCTTCAGTCCATGTTGATGCTCTACATTCCTGAACTTATATATATATGCCTTCCAGTCTATTGCCTATGCTCCAACGCTTTTTTTTCCATTTACCAATATCAGCAAATAAGGAACAAATAGTCATTTAAAGATTTCAGTTTGCCCAACTTTGTGGACTAAAATAATTAGGCAACCTAAGAACTGATTCACTTTATTGTTTTGCTTTGTTAGCAGCCACTGGATCATCTCTGTATCCTGACTTGGACTTCACAGAATTTTATGACATGTTGTGTTGTTCTTAGCAGCCATATACTAACTTTTCACAAGTACATCTTTTAGCAGGCACACAAACATCTTAATACATGACAAGGTCATATGAGTACATTTTGTTCCTTTATAGTTTCATAGTGGACAATTCTTTTTTTTGTCCGTATGTTATTTGTGTTTGAGCCATTCATTTGTTTGGTTGGTTCCTAAATTTGTTGTATTATTTCAAAGATGTGTGTTTTAAGTTCTACTTGCATTTTTTGCAAAAGAGTGTGTAGCGAGGTTATTCGTCAAAAGTATTTACAAACCATGGCACGTCTAATTGTAAGCCCCTTGACCTGGCTAGGATCACAACCCCACAGATCTTTTTCGTCGTACTCTGGTCTTTATCGTAGCCTACCGGACATAGGGCATATAAGTTGAGATTTTAACATGTGTGTGTGTGATTGTAACCTCCGAATGAGCTTTTTTTATCTTCTGCTATTAATATATCGAGATCATTCACAAACTGGTAAATATGGTTATTTTCCTGCTATATTTACCATGCCACCAGAAATGTATCATTGTTCCTGCTATGTGCTTTCACTGCCACTACCTCTCCAAGCTTGTGCTATGTGCTCTGCTTCCTTTCTCCTTTCTCTTGAAAAAATAATATCATTGTTATATCTGCAAACAAATATACTTGGTTGAAATTTCCTGCCATCAATGGGGATTAGTAGATTTTAATTCTATTGTTCATTCCACTGTTTTTCATGCCTTTGTAGCTGAAGGGTTAGTGTGAGAACTTGGACTGAATTCAAATATGTAGCATACTTATCTTCCTGAAACAATAGCAGAGAAAAATCAAACAATAGTCCGTTCGTTAATAATCAGTTGGACAAACAGTATACTAAATTTTACATTTGCACGACTACGGGTTTATGATGCAATAAGGGATATATACGTCAGTTGTAATATCTCCTTGCACTATCTAGATTTCCTTTCTCGGTGATACATGTTTGGCGATCTATTAGTTCTCAGAACTATATAATCTGAAGGTGAGATCCTTTCCAGTGTGTCCTCCATCCTCCCAGTTTTTACATGGCCATGTTTATGTTGGAGTTGGACTGTTGATTCGCAAGTGGTTTGGCAGTGTGTCTGTGCTGCCTGCAGGGAGAATTTTGATAAGCACGTTTTCTGCTATGTATTTCAGATCAGCTTTTCATGTAGTTCATTGGTCAGTTGGTTGTTTGTGAGAGATAAAGATTATTACACTATTATTAAAATAGGAAAAAAACTTTATGAACCATTGCAGGGTTAACTTGCATTTCTCTACCTTGGATGACACCGGGATCATATGATCTACTATTTTTCCCGGTACACCTTTTTTGGGAATGAAAAATTCAAGTGCATTTGCAATTATCTCCATTACACATTTTGACATGTAATGATGTTTTCCGCAGTGCGAGGAATGGATATCGACCCCAAATGGAAATTGCTATGGGGATACCAAAAGTGGGTCAGCGGCTCTGTACACTGCAGGTTTCCTACTGAATTTTGCATCACCGTCTTATGGACCCAGTAGCTCTGAACCAGTGTATGGATCACTACATGTTCTGTTGATGCAAGGTAAGGTCCTATTTTTTCGATTCATCGTTTGAACACTTGCTTTCCCTGTCTTTTAAGTTGTAAATCTGCACCCGCTCCTCTATTTTAGTGACATAGTAGATGTTTACTTCTCTATTAGAGAAACATAAGGGATTTGCTGAGTACTCCTAAAGAAAATGTTGAATATGTAGTATAAGTAGTGATTAACTACCACGGGAAAATCCAAAGGAAATGTGTTCTTGTTTTTTGTTGTTCGTTATATTGCCACAGAGGCAAGTGTGCCGAAAATTATGGTTCTCTGGGTACTGTTAATCTCGCTAATTCAGGCTGTTCTGCTCTTGGCCGTCGGTGCTCCTGGCCTCCCAACCAAGATTCCCTTCCCTCGCCAACAAAGACTCCGGGAGGCCAGTGAAGCTAGAGCGAAGTGGTGGATATGTGGCGTAGCTTTTCATCAATGGCACGCTCTTGTTCAGCTTGAAGGTTGAGACCTTCCTCCTCTCACCGGTTTGCTTTGGTTAGTAGAACAAACTACACGGCATATGCTTGTTCAAATGCTTCTCTCACAGATTAACATCACATCTCTGTTTATACTTGTTCAAATGTTTTTTATGTATATATTTGAATATGATAACAGAGGTCAGGTACAACCTCATAATTTCAGTTTTGATCAATCCTGCTGTGTTGGCATGGTAGGTTGGTAGCGGCTTAAGAAGTTCAAGCAATTGCCCTGTATTTGTACGAGTAGGCCAGAGTACATATCAGTAAAAGCAATATAATATTTATGAGCCAGTTTTAGGTGTGGTAGCCAAATATCAGCAAAAGTAGTTGATATTTTGCATGACCATTTTAACCATTACCTCAAAATCTCAAATGGAACCACTTTATAGTTTGTTGTTAATTACAAAGATGATAATCTACTTTTATACAATGATAATCTACTTTTTATGTAAATATGATTATAGAGGTTTCCAAAGCTGAGCACAGCCTGCCCTGCCAGGCACTATGCTTGTCGGCGCCCTGGCCGCGCTGCCTAGCGCCTTGGTCATCTACTCTTGAGTTTTCCCATGTGGTTCTGTTTGAAAACCATACAAATAGCAGACCTGTTAACACTACAGTCACTACCTGTTTCATTGCCAAGAAATAATGGCATATTCTGATGGAACTTTCATGTGCAAGTATCGGCCATGGGGTATGAAGTATGAGGGTGACTATGAATCGGTGACTATGTTGATTGACACTTCTCCCGGACAAATGGGTTAGGAATGAGCCATAATGGATACTTAAACAGTGAACTAGCGCCAGGAAACCTGTTGTGAAATGGTGATGGATCAGCTTGTGATCCCCCTGTCATCTCCCTCCCTTGACCTGATGGTGCTGGACCCTACTGGTATTCATCTCCTCTTTATGTTCTTGAGGTATGCTTTTAATCTCTTCCATGTTCTGCTATTCATTGTAGATCCATGGTGATTGGTTCAAGGCATGCCAGTCTTGCTGTACCATTTTTGGTGTGATCTATTTCAGTGTTTCTTTAGCTCTCCTTGCCTTTAGATAAGTAGTGGTTTGCTAGCTGTAGATGAGGGGGTATGGAAGCTCGACCAAAAGCTCGATTGAAGGTATACTTTGACTGTTTCTTCTTTCAATTTTTCTGCAGTTCCATTTAGTTACACATGTTAAATTTAGACCTGATTATATCTAATGACTGCTATATGACTGTCATATGCTCTTTCTTATTAAATATTATTCTGGTTTTGCTTGTTATGGAGAAATGAATATTATGTGATTAAGTGCATTCTTTGCATCATTGTTTATTGCATGAAATGGCCAACAAAAAAATGGTATGGTGTGTTCTAGGCTAACTTCACTTTTGGTCGTTATTTCAGTGGCAATGCTAAAGAAGCTTCAGCAGACCTTCCATTTGATGCTGGTTTCAAGGTAACTAATGCCCCATATGTTGTTTTGTGTAAAACACACGACACACCATCTTTCTGATATCTGGAATTCCCGAGCAGTGAATTGCCTTTAATAGTTTGATGATGCCAGCATAGCAAAGAAGTTTGTACTAACAGCTGAGTTGTCAGCCTTTGCTATAATATTCAACTTGTTGTGAAATAATAATAAATCATGTTAATAACTCCTCAGGGCCAAGCCAACTGCATCATCACATAAATTATGGCTCAACTGTTAATTTTATATGCTTGTGTGGGTAAGGGTCCTATGGGAAAGGATAGCATGCTCGCTCTTGACCGACTTGCTGTAGACTCTTCCTCCTGGTGTAGATGCAAGGTTCCGGGGTTATTTCTGGAGAGTATAGTTCTGATAAATTCATTATTTTAATTGTGTTTTTTATTGATTTTGACGAGATGCTTCCAATTGGAATATTGGGCAACTAAAAGATTACCTTGGTATTTCAGGAAGGCAGGCATATGACTAGCACAAAATGTAGATGTTTCCTTTTCTGTGAAAAGATTACATCTGTATTGCAGGAAGGTAAAAATTCTTTGTTTGAACGTTTTTACCTTTGTAATATTTTGAAGTGTTTTATTTTCTCTGTGTTCAAAAAGTGAGTACATTTTCTATCTGCTTTCAAGCATGATAATGAGTCTTGCTTTCGTTGGGAAAACAGAACTATCTGGTGCTCTGTTTTTGCCTCAAAGACTGGTAAGCATAGTCATGCTAAGTGAACTTTGTTGCCATTGATATATTCATCTGAGCGTCGCCGAATCAACACCGGAGGAGGTCATGGAAGAGAGGAAGGAGGCGTGGCGATGTTGTGGCGAACGGTGCCAGTCAGCGATGTAGCGCCGTCCACAGGCGACGACCAGGTCAGGCATGTCGATCCCCTCCCTTCTCCTCTCTCTCTCTCTCTCTCTCTCTCTCTCTCTCTCTCGTTGTGCACTGTCGTAGCTAAAATGGTTCATTTAGAGAAGGGAGGAGAAGGGAGTTTGACCAAGTTTTTATTTGCCTTAAGTTTTTACATTCTGTGATTCTGAAGCAAATGTTACACATGTTAATGCTCTTTCATGGCCCATGTTGTTAAGAAACATATTGTATTGTTTCCTTTTTATGAAAGCAATGTTGTTTTCTGACTCTGAGGTTCTCCATGCATATGGATTGATCATATTTTCAGTGTTCTGAAGTTTTCATATGAGGGTAGGCAGGTACAGATTAATGTTAAGGCATGAAAATTAGGGAAATGCTAATCGGTGTATTAGAAGTTTTCTCTTTGAATTTTGAGCATATCTACATGCTGCCATTGATTTTTTGTACTGGCAATGTATTTGGCTCATATGTGATGATAGATTTCTTGCAATGTACTGGCATAGAGTAAGTTCGTGTAACTGTTATTACATTTTGTATATAATAATAATAATTAGCAAGTTACACTCATGTTTAGGGTACGAGCATTCAGAGTCAGAGTTAATCTTGCGCTGTCGGTATGGGTTACAGGAGTATTCTGTATTAACACATTTGTAAATGGGAAAATTTGTTGCTTTAAAGCATTTCTAATATTTTTGCATTACTTCGCACCATTGATTCATTGATCATGTCCTTATTCGCATAGTTTTTTAGCATATGAAAATTCACACTCCAATGTAATATTAGTAAGTAGGCGATCTGGTTGCCATTATGGACATAAATACTACTATTGCTTCTGCGGTTCATTTTTTAATAGCAAAATGTGTATGTTAACTTTCTTTTTGTCAAGCTCTTAAACAATTTTAATGGCCAAACTATTTAGTGTGTTTTTTGTGAGTACAGGCATGGGTGGATCTAGCTCCCAGTGACACCGAGCGGCTGCTCAGGCTGCTCTGGCAAGTTTTTCTTAAATAGTAGTGTACTTTTTTCAGGACGATTATATGCCCTTCACTACCCTGGATGTAGTTTGAAGTGGCAAGGAACTTGTGATTCATGGCAGATAGGAAAGTCTGGTATAATAGCCGTCGTATGCAATATGGGGTAGACATAATTCAGGCAGATCCCTCTTGAGTTGTTACTCCTTATATAGCATGATACAACAATTGTCGCCTTTTATTCGCTTGCAACATGAGGTATAATCATGTTGCTGCTTTGAGTACAAGAAAATAAAGATCCCAGGCACGGAAAACATCTTTATTTGTAGCTGAACTGGATCAACACTTCTGATGTTGTTTTGCAATCATGATATATTCTGAATTTCTATTGGCAGGGTGGTGATGATGTCGCTCTCTAGATAGACTGGCAGAAGATGAAGCGGCTGCCGATTACTTGAAATTGTTTTAGTGTGTACCTTACTACTAAATCTAAGACATCTATATTGCATGGTTCATTGTAATCTGGCACCGTTGCCATAGAGTTTTATGATGACATTATTTGCACTTTACTTGCAATATAGTATTGTTGCTTTACTTGCAATATAGTTTTGTTGCTGCTTAAAAAAATGTATTATTTCTGAATATTTCATTGACATTCATGTAAATAATGAACTATACTTTTTTATTCATAACATCAATGTACCTTCAAAATATTTAGTACTTCTATTGCCAGGGTGGGGATGATGTCGCGCAAGATGAAGCTGATTACCTAAAATTGTTTTATTCTTTAGCTTACTACTAAATCTAAGACATCTTTATTGCTTGGTTCATTGCAATCTGATATTGTTGCCGTAAAGTTTTATGATGATATTACGTGGTAATTCTTAATATAAAAATAAGCTAAAATTTATGGTTTAAATTCTGATTTGATTATGTCATTTGCGCGATAGCGCAACAGGTCATCTAGTAACACAAAAAGGAGAAGGACTTCATGCATTCCAGGCCGTCCCAGGCACCCCACCATGGCACGGGCTACTCCATCATGACAGTCGCTAGCCTGAGAGATGCGTACAGCTCCCTTAGCTCGCGCACCATCCAGTTTAGGCCCTCCTTTTCTCTTGACTTGCATTTTAGGCTCCACAGCTGCAAAAAAATGATGATTTTGTAAACGATGTCAGCTGGGTTAGCAATAATTTTCTTCTCAATAGCAAGTTTATTGCGCACATTCCACAGCGCCCAAGACTGGGCAAGGAAAAGGATCCACAACAGCTTTCTGGGGTAACCCGAGAAGCTAGACAAGATATCATGGAACTGAGCAAAGTTAGCGGGGCGCCAGTTGCACCCGAGCAGCTGGCGCGTGGATCGACCACGCGAAGATCGCCAAAGAGCAGGAGAAGAAGATATGGCTAACATCCTCCGGCGCACCACACAGGGCACATAGGCCGTTTGACGGACCATGTCGAGTAAGGATCTGCAGTGCCGAGGGCAGCTTATCCAGGGCTAACTGCCAGGAGAAAATCTTGATTTTTAACGGAACCGAGGCTTCCCACAGGTCTTTGAAATGAGTCACCGTCGTGCCCGTCGACAGCATAGCATACATGGATCTCACTGAGAATGCTCCGTTTTGTTCCAGGTGCCAAGAAATCTTGTCTTGACCCGTGGTGAGAGTCACCGCGGCCAAACTTCTTTGGAGGTCTTCCCACTGCCGCACACCCTCCGGATCAAGAGAACGGCGAAAACGGACTTGCAGATTGTCTTGAAACAACGCATCAGCGACCGAGATATCTTGATTGTCACAGATGGCAAATAACAAAGGGAAGGACTCCAGTAGGGGGCCCCTTCCCCACCACCAGTCCTTCCAGAAGCTAGTTCTATTGCCGTTCTGCAACTTGTGCTTGGCTCCAACCTTAAAGAGGTTCTTGACTTTGTGAAGGCTTTTCCAGAAGGGGGAGCCTCCATGACCTGATCCCGCAAACAAGTCGGAGGCGTCCACATACTTAGCACGGATGATGCGAGCCCAGATCGTGTCCTCTTCCTGGTACAATCTCCAAATCCACTTCAACATCAGTGCCACATTCATCTTTTTGGTGTTGAGTAACCCTAGCCCTCCATACTCCTTGGGTCTACAAACAGTTGGCCAGTTCACCAGGTGGTACTTCCTCTTCGGTCCCGCTCCTTCCCAAAAGAACTTAGAGCGATGAGAATCAAACCTCGCATGAATCCCATCATGGAGGAGGAACAGGCTCATCGCAAACATCGGGAGATTGTCTAGGCATGCATTAGAAAGGATAAGTCGTCCCCCTGACGACATCAGCCTTCCTAACCAAGGTTCGGTTTTTGAGGCGAGTTTCCGCACAAGAAAGAGCCACTGCTCAAGGGTTAACTTTCTGTCAGAGATAGGGAGGCCCAGATAAATGAAGGGGAAGGAGCCAAGCTTGCAGTTAAGTTTGTTAGCAATTGCAGTCCGCTCTTCAAACCGCTGGCCCAGCACAAACACCTCGCTTTTGTGATAGTTGATCTTGAGCCCCGACATATCCTCAAAGCACATCAACAGAAATTTAAGGTTAGCAATATCCTCATCCGAACCTTGAATGAGGATAAGCGTGTCGTCTGCATACTGAAGATGGGAGACTCCCCCGGGCAACAGGTGTGGAACCAGACCGTGAATGTGTCCTGCTTTGGAAGCCGCAGAAAGAATACCAGACAGGGCCTCACCAATGAAGTTGAAGAGCAGCGGTGAAAGGGGGTCTCCCTGGCGAACCCCTCTCTTATTTCTGAAAAACGGCCCCACTTCACCGTTGATAGAGATAGCAGTTTGTCCCCCAGAGACAAGTTGTAAGATCCTATGGATGTATCCTTCGTCAAAACCCTTGCAACGAAGAACTTCCCCCAAGAAGTCCCAGTTCACTCTGTCGTATGCTTTTTCAAAGTCCAACTTGAGGAGCACCCCATATTTGCATATAGGTAATGGACATCATTGCAGTTTTAGCACTGCCAAACCTTGGAGGTGCTATTCACATCGGATGGCATCAACTGCACCGACCAACAGAAGGTAACTTCTATTTTTGAATTATTTAAATGCGCTAAGCTTCTTCGGTCTAGAACAGGGTTATTTGTCTACGAGCCTGGTCAGATTTGCTGAACCCATCTAGTACATGTGTATATGTCGTCAATCGGACGGTAACTCTTGGAATTTTGTCTTGCGGCTTCACAAGGTATTTCTCAGAGATTATAACATATTATCTTGCTATGAAATTGTTAATATTTTACAAAATGTGTTTCTTGATCGTGTAGTTGTTCCTCTGCAGGTATTACTCCGCGAAGATTTTTCAAGCGGCACAATGTCAAGAGCAAACAAAGTCTGCAGAAGAAGTGAACTAGCGCATCAAATCTAATAGATAAATTCATATTATATTTAGGAAACTACATATGAAAATTATAGGAACTTGTTTAGTGGTGTATGCCCAGTATTTGTAAGGATGTACTTTTCACTTGTAAAGTACTACAAGTACCATCAGATAATATAATTGATGTTGTTTGCAGCACAAGGATTTTTTGTAATTCTTTTTTGTTTTGTGATGGCTGGTATTTGATTTCCATCACATGATGTGCATTGCTCCAAATTTTGCAAGGATTTGAAGAATGAATTGATTTATATAACACACACACACAAAAAATTCATTCAAAGATGCAATAGCCTGATTCAATGTTGATAGAGACGATATGTTGGGCCTCCATAAAGTGGCTCTATCAAGATAAACACGCTTTTGAAAATGTCTCATCTTATTTTTGGGACGCTGACACATGCGTCTTTAAAGTATTTGAGACGGTGCATAAGAAGACGCTTCTACGACGCTTTATAGTAGCGTCTTTACAACGGCGTAGAGATGAAATATAGCGTCTCTAGTCTCTAAATTAGACGTCTCTACATGCTTATTTTCCTGTAGTGAAATCACTGAGGGTGAAATCCTCATTCTTCGTGGTGACCACCGTCATGGCGGTGGTGAAGCTCTCGTGGTCGTCACCGAGACCACCAAGTATGTAGGAGATGATCTCATCTTCCTCCAAGGGGTTGCCAATCGTGGCCATCGTGTCGGCCAGTTTCTTCATGTGGTTGTAGTAGTCCGTCATGGAGGTTTCCCTCTTCTTGGGCTTCACCATTGCCCTTCGGATCTGAATGATCCGTGCCTTCTACTTGGATGAAAACATCCGGTCGAGTACACCCCACACCTCGGCCGATGTCTTGAGCAGAAAGACATGGCCCATCACCACCGGCGTGAGGGATCCCAACAGGCCACTCAGCACCTGCTGGTCTTGACGGAACCAGGTGGCGTACTCCGGATTGGCCACCTGCTTAGATCTGCCCTCGGTGGCAGCGATCTTCTTCGGCGGCGCTGCCTTGGTTCCATCGACAAACCCGTACACATCATGGCTGTACAGGGCTGGCAGTGCTTGGGCTTTCCATAGGAGGAAGTTATCCTGGTCAAGCTTGATGGTGATGGCTGCATTGAGAGCAGCCGTGATGTTGATGGGAGAAGTAGAATGCGACGGCGGTGGAACGATGGGCGCCATGGTTGTGTAGGCTGGATAGCTCTGATACCATATAAAACAGTATAGATTGGTTTGTGCCGTACCTCTCAGGGTCAGCATCATGACATATATATACAGCGCATAGTGCTTAGGGTTTACATGGTTAGGATTTACAAGGTTGTTACAACCACCTAACTAACATATCATAACAGCAATGGTTAGCTAGCCATCGTGATCGTCTATCCTACACAACCGGCATTGTTTAACGACATCAACCCTGAAATTGGCATCATGTACTCACGTCGTGTGGGTGATGCGTGTAATTGACACGTCCGTTGGAAACCCCAAGAGGAAGGTGTGATGCGCACAGCGGCAAGTTTCTCTCAGTAAGAAACCAAGGTTTAATCGAACCAGTAGGAGTCAAGAAGCACGTTGAAGGTTGATGGCGGCGGGATGTAGTGCGGCGCAACACCAGAGATTCCGGCGCCAACGTGGAACCTGCACAACACAACCAAAGTACTTTGCCCCAACGAAACAGTGAGGTTGTCAATCTCACCGGCTTGCTTTAACAAATGATTAACCGTATTGTGTGGAAGATGATTGTTTGCAGAAAACAGTAAAACAAGTATTGCAGTAGATTGTATGCGATGTAAAGAATAGGACCGGGGTCCACAGTTCACTAGAGGTGTCTCTCCCATAAGATAAAAGCATGTTGGGTGAACAAATTACAGTCGGGCAATTGACAAATAGAGAGGGCATAACAATGCACATACATGATATGATAAATATAGTGAGATTTAATTGGGCATTACGACAAAGTACATAGACCGCTATCCAGCATGCATCTATGCCTAAAAAGTCCACCTTCGGGTTATCATCCGAACCCCTTCCAGTATTAAGTTGCAAAACAACGGACAATTGCATTAAGTATGGTGCGTAATGTAATCAATAACTACATCCTTAGACATAGCATCAATGTTTTATCCCTAGTGGCAACAAGCACATCCACAACCTTAGAACTTTCCGTCACTCGTCCCGGATTCAATGGAGGCATGAACCCACTATCGAGCATAAATACTCCCTCTTGGAGTTAAGAGCAAAAACTTGGCCAGAGCCTCTACTAATAACGGAGAGCATGCAAGATCATAAACAACACATAGGTAATAACTTGATAATTAACATAACATAGTATTCTCTATCCATCGGATCCCGACAAACACAACATATAGTGTTACAGATAGATGATCTTGATCATGTTAGGCAGCTCACAAGATCCAACAATGAAGCACAATGAGGAGAAGACAACCATCTAGCTACTGCTATGGACCCATAGTCCAGGGGTGAACTACTCACTCATCACTCCGGAGGCGACCATGGCGGTGAAGAGTCCTCCGGGAGATGAATCCCCTCTCCGGCAGGTGCCGGAGGAGATCTCCGAGAATCCCCCGAGATGGGATTGGCGGCGGCGGCGTCTCGGTATGGTTTTCCGTGTCGTGGCTCTCGGTACCGGGGGTTTCGCGACGGAGGCTATTTGTAGGCGGAAGGGCAGGTAAGAGGCGGCACGAGGGGCCCGGACGACAGGCCGGCGCGGCCGTGGGCTCGGGCCGCGCCGCCCGGTGTCTGGCCACCTCGTGGCCCCACTTCGACTCTCCTTCGGTCTTCTGGAAGCTTCGTGGCAAAATAGGACCCTGGGCGTTGATTTCGTCCAATTTCGAGAATATTTCGTTACTAGGATTTCTGAAACCAAAAACAGCAGAAAACAGCAACTGGCTCTTCGGCATCTTGTTAATAGGTTAGTTCCAGAAAATGCACGAATATGACATAAAGTGTGCATAAAACATGTAGATATCATCAATAATGTGGCATGGAACATAAGAAATTATCGATACGTCGGAGACGTATCAGCATCCCCAAGCTTAGTTCTGCTCGTCCCGAGCAGGTAAAACGATAACAAAGATAATTTCTGAAGTGACATGCCATCATAACCGTGATCATACTATTTGTAAACATATGTAATGAATGCAGCGATCAAAACAATTGTAATGACATGAGTAAACAAGTGAATCATAAAGCAAAGACTTTTCATGAATAGTACTTAAAGACAAGCATCAATAAGTCTTGCATAAGAGTTAACTCATAAAGCAATAAATCAAAGTAAAGGTATCGAAGCAACACAAAGAAAGATTAAGTTTCAGCGGTT
Source organism: Lolium rigidum (assembly GCF_022539505.1). Lineage (NCBI taxonomy): Eukaryota > Viridiplantae > Streptophyta > Magnoliopsida > Poales > Poaceae > Lolium > Lolium rigidum. The sequence goes on from NC_061510.1 coordinate 326,893,316, forward strand.
GCTTTCAACTTGTAACATGTATATCTCATGGATAATTGTCAACATAGAGTAATATAACAAGTGCAATATGCAAGTATGTAGGAATCAATGCACAGTTCACACAAATGTTTGCTTCTTGAGGTGGAGAGAAATAGGTGAACTGACTCAACATAAAAGTAAAAAGAATGGTCCTTCAAAGAGGAAAGCATCGATTGCTATATTTGTGCTAGAGCTTTTATTTTGAAAACATGAATTTTTTTTGTCAACGGTAGTAATAAAGCATATGAGTTATGTAAATTATATCTTACAAGTTGCAAGCCTCATGCATAGTATACTAATAGTGCCCGCACCTTGTCCTAATTAGCTTGGACTACCGGATCATTGCAATACACATGTTTTAACCAAGTGTCACAATGGGGTACCTTCATGCCGCTCTGTACAAAGGTCTAAGGAGAAAGCTCGCATTTTGGATTTCTCGCTTTTGATTATTCTCAACTTAGACATCCATACCGGGACAACATGGACAACAGATAATGGACTCCTCTTTAATGCATAAGCATGTGGCAACAATTATTATTCTCATATGAGATTGAGGATATATGTCCAAAACTGAAACTTCCACCATGAATCATGGCTTTAGTTAGCGGCCCAATGTTCTTCTCTAACAATATGCATGCTCCAACCATTAAGGTGGTAGATCTCTCTTACTTCAGACAAGACGGACATGCATAGCAACTCACATAATATTCAACAAAGAATAGTTGATGGCGTCCCCAGAAGCATGGTTATCGCACAACAAGCAACTTAATAAGAGATAAAGTGCATAAGTACATATTCAATACCACAATAGTTTTTAAGCTATTTGTCCCATGAGGTATATATTGTAAAGGCGAATGATGGAATTTTAAAGGTAGCACTCAAGCAATTTACTTTGGAATGGCGGAGAAATACCATGTAGTAGGTAGGTATGGTGGACACAAATGGCATAGTGGTTGGCTCAAGGATTTTGGATGCATGAGAAGTATTCCCTCTCGATACAAGGTTTAGGCTAGCAAAGTTATTTGAAACAAACACAAGGATGAACGGTGCAGCAAAACTCACATAAAAGACATATTGTAAACATTATAAGACTCTACACCGTCTTCCTTGTTGTTCAAAACTCAATACTAGAAATTATCTAGACTTTAGAGAAACCAAATATGCAAACCAAATTAGCAAGCTCTAGGTGTTTCTTAATTAATGGGTGCAAAGTATATGATGCAAGAGCTTAAACATGAGCATAACAATTGCCAAGTATCAAATTATTCAAGACATTTTAGAATTACTACATGTAGCATTTCCCAATTCCAACCATATAACAATTTAACGAAGAAGAAACTTCGCCATGAATATTATGAGTACAGCCTAAGGACATACTTGTCCATATGCAACAGCGGAGCGTGTCTCTCTCCCATACAGTGAATGCTAGGATCCATTTTATTCAAACAAAAACAAAAACAAAACAAACCGACGCTCCAAGCAAAGTACATAAGATGTGACGGAATAAAAATATAGTTTCAGGGGAGGAACCTGATAATGTTGTCGATGAAGAAGGGGATGCCTTGGGCATCCCCAAGCTTAGATGCTTGAGTCTTCTTAGAATATGCAGGGGTTAACCACCGCGGCATCCCCAAGCTTAGAGCTTTCACTCTCCTTGATCATATTGCATCATACTCCTCTCTTGATCCTTGAAAACTTCCTCCACACCAAACTCGAAACAACTCATTAGAGGGTTAGTGGACAATAAAAATTAACATGTTCAGAGGTGACACAATCATTTTTAACACTTCTGGACATTGCATAAAGCTACTGGACATTAATGGATCAAAGAAATTCATCCAACATAGCAAAAGAGGCAATGCGAAATAAAAGGCAGAATCTGTCAAAACAGAACAGTCCGTAAAGATGGATTTTATTGAGGCAACAGACTTGCTCAAATGAAAATGCCCAAATTGAATGAAAGTTGCATACATATCTGAGGATCACGCACGTAAATTGGCTTAATTTTCTGAGCTACCTACAGGGAGGCAGGTCGAAATTCGTGACAGCAAAGAAATCTGAAACTGCGCAGTAATCCAAATCTAGTATGAACTTTACTATCAAAGACTTTACTTGGCACAACAAAACTCAAAACTAAGATAAGGAGAGGTTGCTACAGTAGTAAACAACTTCCAAGACTCAAATATAAAACAAAAATACTGTAGTAAAAACATGGGTTGTCTCCCATAAGCGCTTTTCTTTAACGCCTTTCAGCTAGGCGCAGAAAGTGTATATCAAGTATTATCGAGAGATGAAACATCGACATTACCTTGGGCTTTACCCTTACCTTTCTTGTTCTTTTTCTTACTCTTTGTCTTAGGGAATATATGGCTACCCCCGGGTGTAGAGGTGAATTTTAGGGTGCCTTCTCTCACGTCTATGACTGCTCCCAATAGTTTCAGCAGGGATCTTCCGAGTGTGATTTGTCCTGTTCCTGCGCATTCAATGACAAGATAATCAATGGATATTGTTCTCCCAAGAATGTTTGTATGCACACCCACAGCTATTCCTCTAGGAATTATAATAGAGTTATCAATAAGAGTTATTCCTTCTCCCCCTTCAGCGAATTCCCAAAGTTTCAAAGATTTATGAATACTCTTAGGCATTAGGCAAAATTCAGTCATAATATCACAATTAGCATGGAGAGTTTGGTCACCTATGACAATTTTAATAGTAGGATCCCATAATGAAGGTTCAGAGTTCACTAAAACTTGATCAAGACGGTTACGAATACATCCATAATTTTCATTTAAGCGAGATGCACTTGTCTCAAGAGTGTTTAATCTATTATAAATGCTAATAAGGGCTGAATCAAAGTTATTAGCTGAATCATGTGATGCAACCAACTTCTTTATGGCATTAAAAGCTTGATCCCCATTGCAATGAAGGAAATCTCCTCCCACTAGAGTATCCAAGGCATATCTATAGCGAATCATAAGACCAAAATAAAAATTACTAAGGAGTAAACTTAGAGTCATTTGAGGTTCAGCTTTACGATAAGAAGTAAAAATCCTGGACCAAGCATCTTTAAAACTTTCCTCATCCCCTTGTTTAAAAGTAAAAACTAATTCCTCAGGTGAAGAAGTAGCACGTACAGAGCTAGACATGATAACAAAAGTAAACTAAATGCAAGTAACTAATTTTTTTGTGTTTTTGATATAGCAAACAAGATAGTAAATAAAGTAAAGCTAGCAACTAATTTTTTTGTGTTTTGATATAATGCAGCAAACAAAGTAGTAAATAAAATAAAGCAAGACAAAAACAAAGTAAAGAGATTGGGAAGTGGAGACTCCCCTTGCGGCGTGTCTTGATCTCCTCGGCAACGGCGCCGGAAATTTGCTTGATGCGTGTAATTGACACGTCCGTTGGGAACCCCAAGAGGAAGGTGTGATGCGCACAGCGGCAAGTTTCCCTCGATAAGAAACCAAGGTTTAATCGAACCGAGTAGGAGTCAAGAAGCACGTTGAAGGTTGATGGCGACGGGATGTAGTGCGGCGCAACACCGGAGATTCCGGCGCCAACGTGGAACCTGCACAACACAACCAAAGTACTTTGCCCCAACGAAACAAGTGAGGTTGTCAATCTCACCGGCTTGCTGTAACAAAGGATTAACCGTATTGTGTGGAAGATGATTGTTTGCGAAAAACGAGTAAAACAAGTATTGCGATAGATTGTATGCGATGTAAAGAATAGGACCGGGGTCCACAGTTCACTAGAGGTGTCTCTCCCATAAGATAAAAGCATGTTGGGTGAACAAATTACAGTCGGGCAATTGACAAATAGAGAGGGCATAACAATGCACATACATGACATGATAAATATAGTGAGATTTAATTGGGCATTACGACAAAGTACATAGACCGCTATCCAAGCATGCATCTATGCCTAAAAAGTCCACCTTCGAAGTTATCATCCGAACCCCTTCCGGTATTAAGTTGCAAAACAACGGACACTTGCATTAAGTATGGTGCGTAATGTAATCAATAACTACATCCTTAGACATAGCATCAATGTTTTATCCCTAGTGGCAACAAGACATCCACAACCTTAGAACTTTCTCGTCACCGTCCCGCATTCAATGGAGGCATGAACCCACTATCGAGCATAAATACTCCCTCTTGGAGTTAAGAGCAAAAACTTGGCCGAGCCTCTACTAATAACGGAGAGCATGCAAGATCATAAACAACACATAGGTAATAACTTGATAATTAACATAACATAGTATTCTCTATCCATCGGATCCCGACAAACACAACATATAGTATTACGGATAGATGATCTTGATCATGTTAGGAAGCTCACAAGATCCAACAATGAAGCACAATGAGGAGAAGACAACCATCTAGCTACTGCTATGGACCCATAGTCCAGGGGTGAACTACTCACTCATCACTCCGGAGGCGACCATGGCGGTGAAGAGTCCTCCGGGAGATGAATCCCCTCTCCGGCAGGGTGCCGGAGGAGATCTCCAGAATCCCCCGAGATGGGATTGGCGGCGGCGGCGTCTCGGTAAGGTTTTCCGTATCGTGGCTCTCGGTACGGGGGGGTTCGCGACGGAGGCTATTTGTAGGCGGAAGGGCGAGGTAAGAGGCGGCACGAGGGGCCCGGACGACAGAGCCGGCGCGGCCGGGGCCCGGGCCGCGCCGCCCGGTGTCCGGCCACCTCGTGGCCCCACTTCGACTCTCCTTCGGTCTTCCGGAAGCTTCGTGGCAAAATAGGACCCCGGGCGTTGATTTCGTCCAATTCCGAGAATATTTCGTTACTAGGATTTCGAAACCAAAAACAGCGAGAAAACAGACAATCGGCTCTTCGGCATCTTGTTAATAGGTTAGTTCCAGAAAATGCACGAATATGACATAAAGTGTGCATAAAACATGTAGATATCATCAATAATGTGGCATGGAACATAAGAAATTATCGATACGTCGGAGTCGTATCAGTGGGCTCCCTGGTGTCTGTGACAATTGAGTCCTGGACGAGCTACAACGGCGGTGGCGCTTGCGTCCTCCACGGTGTACGGAGGCGAGTGACAGTGGGCAAGGCGTTTGGTGCGCCTGGAGCAGAAGGTGCGAAGGCGCGGGACGGATGCGGCGAACGCAGTTTAGAGTCGTGGATGGTGGGTCGCGGCGACGCCGGCGGAGAGGACATGGGTATGTTCATGGGCGGACGCACCTTCCCTGTTGCCCGGGCCACTCGGGCTTCTCTGTCAGTCGGCGCGGGTGCAATGGGATTTTTCTTAGCGATGAGCATTCTCAAAAGGAAACTGCTGGGCGTCCCCCGGGGGATCTGATTCCCCAGCCCCTGGGTCCCCACCCGTCTGATCAACCATTTTGACGGTTAGATTTGCATGTAGCAAAAAAACATCTCCCGGCAGCAAAAAATCACCCCCGGCAGCAAATGACCGAAGTAAAAAACGGTTTGTTCAGAAAAGAAAATAAAAAGGCTGGGCTCGCCGGAGACATCGCCGAAGACCACGTAGCAAACATATTACGCAGATGTAGCAAAAACGCAAATAAATTGTAGCATATTTTTTTATTCATATGCTGCTAATCCTCTAAGACATCAACGGAGACATCGCCTGTAGCCGGCAGCAACGCCGTCCGAGGTTGCAACAACTCCGTCCGTCCAGAACAGCAACGCCACAAGCTGCTAGTAGCAACGCCCTATGCCTATGGTAGCAAAAAACCACCCTCCACCGGTAGCAATACCGGACACCTTAAAAAGCAAAACCGACCTCCACAGGTAGCAACACCGCAGGCCTAAGGCAGCAAAACTCCTAACGAAGCAGAGGAGCGCGAGATGGAGGCGGCGCTGGTAGCATCGGCGGCGACCGCTTGTAGCATCGACGCCCTCGGCTGGTAGCACCAGTGACAGCCACTAGTAGCATCCCAAATTGGGCTACACAGCAGCGACGTCGACCGCCGGTAGCAAGGGTGCCCACGGCAGGTAGCACCTCCACCGACGGGAGGCAACAACGGCGTCCTTAGTAGGCAGCACCTACACCCACGGCGCGCAGCAACGACGACCATTGGTAGTAGCACGTCCGCCGGCGGGAGGTAGGAAAGGCGCCTGCCCGCAGGCCGCACCTCCGACCACCGCAAGCAGCAGCGGCGCGGCGGCACTTCGTCGCGCCTTGGGCGTGGGGCACAGCGGCGGCGGAGGAGCGGCGCGGCGGCGCTTCGTCGCGCCTTGGGCGTGGGGCACGGCGGCGGCGGAGCAGCGGCGCGGCGGCGCTTCGTCACGAGAGTGCCTTGGATCACCGCGTGGCGGCGGTAGCTTATGGGGCCACGGCGGCTGGATCAGGGCATGCGGCGTCGCTAGGCACGAGGACGCGGTGGCTGAGGGTCCTCGGCGGCGGTGGGACGGAGGGGATACGGGCGCGTGGCTGGGCACGGCGGCGGAGCGCGGTGGCTGGCTGGAGAACTCGCCGGGGAAATTAATGGCATTCAAGCGGTTGAGCACTGGGGCTAAAACGTGTGCTGGAGAGATGAAGAAGGAAGGAAGCGGTGGAGATAAGGTGAGTCCCTTGGACACGTGTCGCGCACGCGAACAGGAGGTCGGCGGGGCGTTCCGTCACCCGGGGGAAGAGAATCATTTTCCTTCTCAAAAGCTTCTGTGCCCGGGCTACACTGGCCAATTCCTGGGCAATGCCCCACGCTAGCTCTTCACGGGCCACACAATGAGCCAGGATATTCTTAATACTCACATTTGGCCACTGTTAGCTGAACAGTTACGGACGGTTTCCCAGCTAAACTCGAACGTCTGCTAAAAACAAAAAGCTAAAATCGATCGATGCCACAGAATCCCAATTCCCAAATCGACTCATCTTGTCAATCCTCGTCCATAAAGAAATCGATCGAGGTACCATTATATAATTATCATATAATACTCTAATCCAAATAGTCGATTGTTGGAGCTTCAATAATGTCTAGTACCAACCAATAGTTCCGAGCTTTCGTGGCCCGCCGTTGTTAAATTTGACATTCTCATATTTTTTTTCTCGAAAATGCACCCTAGAAGATATATCAATCATATAGAAAAATAATATTCTCACATTTGGTACTAATATATGTATCATGCTTTTTCTGCAATGTGTGTCCATGTCCATCTTTATACATGAAATTTTCCCTATGTGATGTTTATATTCGGCTCATATCGTTCCCATTGGCGGCTTGGGTGAAACCCTAGCCGTGGCCGCCAAAAACCCTCCTTCGTCGCCGTCGTGGGAAGCTAGCTCGTTCTGCATGGCAGACAACGAGCTTTCGTCTCCTCGCATCTTCATGTGGCGGGAAACTCTGGCTAGAGCACGACGGTTGACCGTGGACGGCGGAGCTGCGATGCGAATCTTGGACTTCGGGACGGCACGGTGAAACAGTGCTGGCTAGGTAGGTCTATGCTCTTTTTCGAAAACCTAAGATCTATGATCGGACGACGACAGCGTTTGTGCACTGTTTTCTTGATGGAGGCGTCGCTTATGGAGAAGCTGATCTTCTGGTGTTGTCTTGGTGGTGTTTGATGTTTAGAGTTTTCGATCTCTGTAACGGGAATTTTCCTTTTTGTAATTCTTCTATATTTTTTTGGTTGTGTGCATCCTTTGTGCCATTGGGGCATGATGTTGTTGCAGAGGCTAGGTGTAATTAATATCTACGCGATATTAATATATGCTCTTTATCGAAAAATGCTCTTTTTCGGAAACAATGTGTTTACATCCGTTGAGCGTGCATCTGAAATTTTTTGGTCACACTTTGGCTTGCCGAGGCTTAAAAGAAATCCTGGGTCCGCCTATGGGTATGTTGCACTGTGGAGGCGGCGATGCCCCCTTTTTTTTTATGCCGATGGAGAGGTCGTGGGTATGCAAGTGCTCTAAACGCTGACGGAATATGTGGAAAGTTAGAGGTGAAGTTATTTGCTTTTTTTTATATGGACGTTATTTGCTTTCCTTTTTTTAACAAAATCAAATCTCTCTGTTATTGGCAGTACATAATATGTTTCCCTGACTTTCGCAGATTGAACGCTGATTTCTTGATCGTTGCTTTTGATCGTACGGTCTGGATGTGTTGAATGTTTAACATCAAATATTTTTATGACGTACGAACTGCAATATAATACTAGTAAAGATAAAGATTATTGATATGTGACTCTGATGGTGCTCCGGTTCTCACCTGTTCTCATTTCCTGAATGATTGTGAGAACAAACTGGATGCCGAACTAAGGGTTTGTGCTGAAGGATTGAACCTAGCGCTCCAACATAGCACGCTTCCGATCATTGTTGAAACGGACTGGGACCAAGGCAACTACAAGAGATAGACGACCTCTTGTACAGTTGGTCTCACAGATTAAACAATTTTCTTCGCAAGATAGAGTCTGTGTTTTGTAAAGTGGAGGGTAGTCAGGTTAGGGTTAGCCACTACCAAGCTAATTTGGCTTGGGTAGAACATCGAAGTCTTTCCTGGTTAGGCTCCAGCACTGAAGATGTCTTTCGGATGCTGAACCTTGATCTCTCTATAATCCATCATGTTCAATAAAGTTCCAATTTTACCCGTAAAAAAGCAAACAGTTCCTTTAAACCATAGATAATTTCAACATTCAAGGGCATGTGTGGGAAGCCAATCACATTGATCTATTCACAAAGCAATGTAACTTGTACAAGAGATGGCAATATATATATAGTGTTTTCCAAAATAGAAAAGTAGAAAGGCACTCTAAAATCTAGAAAATCATGGTAGCTACTTCTTGTACTTTTAAATTGAATTATTTCTTGTTAAGCATGCAGCCATTCATTTATTATACAACATGGCTAATTCTAGTTATTGATTATCTTCTTAATTTGTTCATGTGTAGTAACATGCGGGTTACATGCTTTTACTCACAGACAGTGGTGGTCTGGCTGAAGTTGTGTGCCGTGCACTATTGTGAATTGCCCCAGTTGCATATGCGACACTTGCGTAGCGACTTCCACTGCGTCATAGTGCAACTCACTAGACTTCAGGTTCAACCACCACCCGCTAGTCTACTATGGCACAATAAGTAGTAGTAGTAGAATTGCCCCGGCTAAACTCGAACGTCTCAACCAAATACCCTAGGCGATCTAGGGTTTTGCTACCTCACCGGCGATCGCACCGCCGGAGACAGGTTTCTCTTCCCCACGTCTGATCCATCACATCCGCGCACCGGACCACCGCTCGGGCTGATCCAGGGGTCGACATAGTCGGCTGCCCGGCCTTGGCGGCGTGTTTTTTCCGGAGCAGGGTTGACGATCGGATCTTGGACATGGCGGCGACACAGGGGAACGGGGAGGCGAGCAGGACGAAGGATCAGGCGACACGTGAGCCGTCGCTTGAGGAGATGTTGCGCAGTCTGGACCTTAAGGGAGAGGATATCGGTGGCGTGTTTGTGGCGAAGAGCGGTGTGGAGGCGTTAAAGGAGGAATCGAAGTGGATGGCGGTGATGAAGCTGTTGACTCCGAGACCTTTCAGCTCGGCATCTCTGAAGAAGACCATGATCTTTGCTTGGGCCCCGGCTCAGGAGATAGGGTTCCGGGAGTTGGAGGGGAACAAATTTCTTGTACAGGCAATCTGTCTGGGTGATTGGAAGAAGATTACGGAGCAGGGCCCGTGGCTGTTTCGGGATCATGGGTTGCTAATAGAGAAGTATGATGGCAGCTGTCGTGCGACAACGGTGGAACTGAACCGGATCCATGCATGGGTGAGGATTCTGGATGTGCCCGAGTTGTACCATAAGAGGGTTCTTGTTACGGAATTGGCGAAGGATATTGGCGAAGTGATCGCCATTGATATGAACAACAATGGCTCGGAGGAAGGCGACTTCGTCAGAGCAAGAGTCTGGATTGATTTTCGAAAGTGCCTAACGCGTTTTGTTTCCTTCAAGCCGGAAGGAGGGGAACAGGTGATTGATACGTCCAAAACGTATCTACTTTCACGAACACTTTTGCTATTGTTTTGCCTCTAATTTGTGTATTTTGGATGCAACTAACACGGACTAACGCTGTTTTCAGCGAACCGCTTCCGGTGTCTCGTTTTTGTGCAGAAATCCAACTTTCGGGAAAATCCTCGGAATTTATGCAGAAGGCCCTATTTTCCCAGAATAATGACGGAGCCAGAAGGACAATTGAGGTGGAGGCCCGAGGGCCCCACACCATAGGGCGGCGCGGCCCGGGGGGGCCCGCGCAGCCCTGTGGTGTGGCCCCCTCGGCCGGCCTCCGACGCCCTCCTTCGGACTACTTATCGGCCTCGACCTAAAAACGCCGGGGAAGAAGTCGAAGTCGCCAGAAACCCTCCAGAACGCCGCCACATCGCGAAACTCCGTCGCGGGAGCCGAGAGTCTCCGTTCCGGCACTCCGCCGGGACGGGGAATGGAGGAGATCATCGCCATCATCACCGCCAACGCCTCTCCATCAACCAGCCATGCTTCCCCCATCCATGTGTGAGTAATTCCCCCGCTGTAGGCCGAAGGGGATGGTAGGGATTGGATGAGATTGGTCATGTAATAGCATAAGATTGTTAGGGCATAGTGCCTAGTGTCCGTAATTGGTACTTTGATGATATTGTTGCAACTTGTTATGCTTAATGCTTGTCACTAGGGCCTGAGTGCCATGATCTCAGATCTGAACATGTTATTGCTTCATCAAGATATTCATTGTTTATGGTCTTACCTATAAGTTGTATACACATGTCGCTGTCCGGAACCGATGGCCCCGAAGTGACAGAAATCGGGACAACCGGAGGGAATGGTAGTGACGTGAGGATCACATGTGTTCACGGAGTGTTAATGCTTTGCTCCGGTACTCTATTAAAAGGAGTACCTTAATATCCAGTAGTTTCCCTTGAGGCCCGGCTGCCACCGGCTGGTAGGACAAAAGATGTTGTGCAAGTTTCTCATTGCGAGCACGTACGACTATATATGGAACACATGCCTATTGATTGCTTTGTACTTGGACACCGTTTTATTATTATCTCGCAAATGCCTCGCTATGATTGTTACATGAGTTTCTCTCATCCATGCAACGCTCGTCATCCGTCCCCGTGCCTACGATATTGTAATCCTGCTCGTTTACTAAAATCACTACTGCTGTTTCGTTACTCTGCTGCTCGTTATTTCACTACTGCTACTTGCTATAAAACTGTTACCATCGATAAACCCTTGCGAGCAAGTCTCGTTTCCAGGTGCAGCTGAATTGATGACTCCGCTGTTAAGGCTTCCAAGTGTTCTTTGTCTCCCCTTGTGTCGAATCAATAAATTGGGTTTTACTTCCCTCGAAGACTGTTGCGATCCCCTATACTTGTGGGTCATCAAGAATATTTTCTGGCGCCATTGCCGGGGAGCATAGCTTTATTTGGAAGTTCACTTGGATTAACATTGTTCGCTGCAAATTCTCCATCATGGGTAAACCCCGCGATACTAAGATCGGCATATTACCATCCACTACAAGAAAAGGTACAATTCTGAATACCTCTGCTGCTCTTGATTCACCATCTGTGATTGATAAACTTGTTTCACCGCCGCATGCTTCACATGCTGGTACTTCTGCTGAATCTGAAAACTCTCATAATATTGATAATATTTCTGCTGTGCTTGATGATAGTGGTTCATTGGGATCCTTTCTAGATGCTACAATTGCTAGGTCTAGACAAATTGAAAATACTGAAACTCCTAATGCTACTACACCTATTAATTCACACGAACTTGATTATTTTAGTGATGATCCTGATGAAGATTATGTGGAGCTTAATGATGATTTTATTGAAAAATGCAATGCTACTACTGATGCAAGAAAAATTAAAAAGTTGCTTGCAGAACATGCTTCGTTAGATATAAAGCTGTCTCCCGATCCTAAGTTTGCCACATCTCCTATAAACATTAAGGATAAAGATTATGATTTTTCTCTTGATCTATCTCATATAGCTATTGTTGAGAAAACACCCTTTTGTGGTACTGAAAAAGAAAGTGCTGTAGAACACATGACTGAGTTATCTACTCTGAGTAGTTTGTTTTCTGATGATGTCAAGATGCGTACTTACTTTGTTGCTAAAATCTTTCCATTCTCATTAAAGGATGACGCTAAAACTTGGTATAATAATTTGTCACCTAATTCTATTAGAAGTCCGAAAGAATTGCTTGATGTTTTCTTCCGCAAATACTTTCCTGCTAGTGCTCAACATATTGCTTTGCAGAGAATTTATAATTTTGATCAGGGAGATGAAGAGAAATTGCACGAGGCTTGGGCTAGATTTTGCTCTCTTATTAGAGCTCAGCTCGATCATGATCCGGAAAAGCATGATTTACTTGATATATTTTATAGTGGACTAACCATTGAGTCTAGGGCATACCTGGATAGTTGTGCTTGGTTGTGTTTTCGGAAAAGAACTCCAGACGACGCTGAAGAATTATTGGCTAAAATAGGCCGGAATCATGATGATTGGACTACGCCTGAACCAACTCCAACGCCAATATTGAAGAAGAGGGGTATGATTAAATTGAATGATGAAGATATGAGGGAAGCCAAGAAGTCTCTCAAGGAGAAAGGTATTAAATCTGAAGATGTGAAGAATCTACCTCCTGTAGAAGATATATGTGAGATGATTCCCCCTTCATCCATGATTGAGGTAAACTCCCTTGAACGCTTTACTAGGGAAGATATTCCGTATTCGAAACCTCCTGCACAATGCTTAGATGAGTTTGATAATTATATTGTTAAGCAAGAAAATTTTAATATGAGAGTAGAGAATCATTTAATGGAAAATTCTCGAGCTATTAGTGAATTGCATGATATTGTGGAGAGAACCTCCAATGATGTTAAGATGCTTGTTAAACATTTCCATATGATTCAAACTCAAATTGATCAACTCACTAAAGTGCAAAATGACTTGTTAGGAAATAATTCTAAAGAGAAACATGCTTATGAAGTAACAACTAGAGGTGGTGTCTCTACCCAGGATCCTCTATATCCTGAAGGGCATCCCAAAAGAATTGAACAAGATTCTCAACGCATTGAACCTAGTGCTCATTCTAAGAAGAAAAAGAAGAAGAAACATAAAAATGTTGTAGAATCCTCTGAACTTGTTAATGATCCTAATAGTATTTCTATTTCTGATGCTGAAACTGAAAGTGGTGATGAACATGATAATGATAAAGATAATGATAAGAATGATACTCCTGGTAAAGAAGAGGTTGAAGAAGAACCTGAGAAGCATGCTAAAAATAAAAAGTATACTAAAGAAGATTTTATTGCTGAGAAACATGGTAATGAAAGAGAACCTTGGGTTCAAAAGCAAATGCCTTTTCCTGCTAAGAAACTAAAATCAAAGGAAGAAGAACACTATAATAAATTCTGTGATTGGATGAAACCTTTATTCTTGCAAATCCCTTTGACTGATGCTATTAAATTGCCTCCTTATTCAAAGTATATGAAAGATATTGTTACTAACAAAAGGAAAATCCCCAATGAGGAAATTTCCACTATGCTTGCTAATTACTCTTTCAATGGCAAAATTCCAAAGAAGTTGGGCGACCCGGTATACCTACTATTCCTTGTTCTATTAAGAATAATTATGTTAAAAGCTGCTCTATGTGATTTGGGAGCCGGTGTTAGTGTTATGCCTTTTTCTCTTTATAAGAGACTTTATTTAGATAAGTTGATACCTACTGATATATCTTTGCAAATGGCTGATAAATCTACTGCTATTCCTGTTGGTATATGTGAGAATGTTCCTGTTCAAGTTACTACTAACTGCTTGATATTAACTGATTTTGTTGTGTTGGAAATGCTTGAAGATGATAATATGTCTATTATTCTTGGGAGACCTTTTCTTAACACCGCAGGGGCTGTTATTGATTGCAATAAAGGAAAGGTTACTTTCAATGTTGATGATAAGGAGCATACCGTTTATTTCCCCAAGAAGATTGATAAAGTATGTGGAGTCAATACTATTTTTAATGTGAGAACTATCAAAGTGGGAACTATTGATTGTCCTATATATGAGCCTAAAGAAGAATATCAAACTCTCGTGATTGGATCCATATCAATACAATTCAAGGTAACATGATTGATTTGAGGTTTATTTCTTCTTATGCTATGTAAAATTTATTTGGTGGCAAGACTTGATCAACCTTGTTAACAAATACTTTTTATATGCATAGAGGAGGTAAACAACATCTCTTTCTTCTTCCACTTGCTCTAGTTGCTGTAGCACTTTTAATTTGCAAAGTTCCTTAGTTATTTGGAGATTTCAAAATTTTTCCTGGCCAGTAATAATAAACTAAATACCCAGAAATGTGCATTTTTCAAAGTTTTCAAAAATTCACAAAAATTATACCGTTGGTCCTATTTTTCGAAGAGGCACCGGGAGCACCGGAGGATGACCTGTGGGGCACCAGAGGGTGCCACACCACAGGCCGGCGCGGCCAAGGAGGTGGGCGCGCCACCATGTGGTGTGGGCCCCTCCTTGCCCCACTTTGCCATCTCTTTCTCCCAGCACCTTCTCTCTCCCGAAAAAACTCGTACCAAGTTCCTCTCTCTCGCGTTTTTGCTCCAGAGCTCCAGATTTCTCGATCTCTTTGCTCAGCCCAGATTTCTGTCTGAAATTTGGCACATTTGCTCTTCGGTATGTGACTCCTCCACCCATCCAAGTAGAATTTTGTTTGGTTGAGTATATCTTGAATATTTTGCTGCTGTAGGTAACATGTTTAGTGAGCTTGCATGCTTGTTCTAAGTTATATAAACTTGTTTTGATGCATGATTACTACTCTAGCAAGTTCCTACGGTAGTTTCCCTCAATTATATGTCACCAAACCAAATTTTATATCACTTGTTGAAAATTTCAGAGAAGCTATGAAGAAGTTCAACTTTGGAGAGTTGTTCAAGAAAGGAACAACCAGCACCGGGAGGCCTTCTAGGGCCGCCACCCGGATTAGGCGATCATATAATGAAGATATCATCGCGCCTAGCTTCGCGCCCGAAGAGGACAACGGGGCTCCTAATGCTTCGTCTTTTCCATGCTATGATTTTCTGAGGAATGCAGGAATATTGGAGGATTTCTCTACCCTTGTCAACAGGGCGGGCTTAACTACCTATGTGGGAGATGAAAGGGAGCAATACTACATGCTCACCAAAATCTTCGTTGAAAGCTTCAAGTTCAACAACAAGCAATATGAGCCGACAGTGGCATTCAAAATCTATGGTAATCCTGTTACTATGGGATTGGAAGATTTTTGTCGTGCATTGGATATTGCCCCTGTAGGTACAGCAAGTAGGATTGATGACAACCCCCGGGACTTGTTGGAGCTCTACCGAGGAATCACCGATGATGATTGTCGCACCATTCAGCGGGGCAAGATAAGGAACATTCAACTCCCCGCCATTAAGTATTTTGCATATTACATTGCTACTAGCATTCTTGGTAGGGAGAACACTAGTAATATTTCTAGCTACCATCTTGCTTTCTTGAATATTGCACTTACTGGTCAGACATCCTATCACCTTGGTGCTCTTATTGCTCACCGCCTGACTACCAGGGGGCCTATTTTTGGAGGAACTATTGCGCTGCGTGTTTTAACTTATCTACGGCTTCCTATTGATCCTAATGATGTGCCATTGGCCCCTAGGAGACTCGATATTGCTGCTATGAAGAGTCATCATTTTGTTACCGCTTATTCTACTTTAGATAATATGATGTATAGAATGTTGTTTTCTGACGGGGAGGAGAAGGAAATCCCTCTTCCCCAACCAGGTTTGTTCAGTATTGACAGACAATCATGGTCGTGCACTAAGGAGGAGGTGGATGAACATATGAAGATACAAGATTTCCACCAGCAGCATGACTCCGAGGACGTCGAGCCCTCCTATGATTACACCGTCACATATCCCGGTGCTTCTTCTAGCACATACCCGGAATACGATCCATCTTCGTCATACTACGGAGATACTACCTCATGGGATCGATGGGATTGAACTCCACTTAGGCCAAAATCCTAAGCTTGGGGGGAGGTATACCGGCATCACTCATTCTTTGCATATTATGATTGCTGGATACTTGTACATACTTGTTTTGTTCGTTTGAGTGGTTTTCTAATGAGAGGGAGGTGATATTTGGGGAAGTGCTGCCTGAAAACAGATTCTGGGCTGTTACTAGAAAAATTCGTGCGCACAGCCAGAACGTTATTTTGAGCTGCCAATTTTTGTGCAGGTTCCCCAGGTTGTTATCTAACTTTCATTAGTTGAACACTTTTCGATCTGAGCAACGTAAGATTTTTGTAAAAATCGATTTCTGTACTGCTGTCAGGTTTTGGCAGATTTCTGCCATCTCGCTTTTCTGTGTTTCTTTTAGTTTGCTATTTCTTGTTCTTGCTTTGTTTCTTTCCCAAAACACAAAAAGACCAAAAATATTTCTGTTGTTTCTCTTCACCATTTGTTTGCTTTGGTTTCTTGCATTTGTTTCGCTTTATTTGCTATTGCCAGTTTGCTATAAGAAAACCCAAAAAGATTTTGCTTTGTTTGTTTGTTTCCTCTCGTTCTTGTTCTCAAATTCGAAAATACCAAAAATATTTGCTGTTCTTCTTTGGTTTGTAAAGTTCATTATGAGTTCAATGGTCTTCGGTGGCTGGAGCGTGGTTTTCATTTCATATTATCCAAGCTACACAAGTGAAAGGCAATAATGACGATCTACGACAATCTGATTGTGGTGAGAGGCTGGTATGAACTCTATTTGTTTTCATTTTTGTACATATACTCATCCATGTGAGCATGCTTAGTTGTTTCATGTGAGGTATATGTTATTTGAGAAAGTCTAGTAGTTCATGATCTCTCATGTTTAGCTCCAATCTATTAATATGAGTAGCATGTCATGGATGTTTGCTTGCATTGTTTTATTCATAAGTAAGTATGGCATTGTGGTATCCTCCTCTGAATAATTCATTTATATCGACTTGGCACATGCTCACGCATGCATATGACTGAACAAAAAGTCAATTAAGCCTTGATGACCTATATTGCTTCAGAGTTCTTGTATCACTTTTATGCCTCCGTTAATTTATTTTGCCGCAAGCATGATTATGACAGTTACTGCTCTCTTGATTTGTCGCTCCCTAGTCTATTGCTAGCCTTCACTTGTACTGAGCGGGAACGCTGCTCGTGCTTCCAAACACCTGAAAACCAAGTTGTTCCAAAGTGTCCACCATAAATACCTATGCATGGCATTTCAAACCATTCCAAGTAAATTCTCATGCGCTACCTTTAAAACCTTCAAAATGCTTCTCAATTTGTGTTTATGTTTCATAGCTCATGAGGAAGTATGTGGTGTTTAGCTTTCAACCTTGTCATTTACTTTTGATGGACTCTCATATGGACTAGTGGCACATCCGCTTATCCAATAATTTTGCAAAAAGAGCTGGCAATGGGATTCCCAGTCCCGAATTAATTAACTCAAATAGACACTCCTCCATGGTTTGTGATTGTTGGACGGCACCCGAAGGATTCGGTTAGCCATGGCTTGTGTAAGCAAAGGTTGGGGGAGTGTCATCATCATAATAAAAATAAAATAAAAAGGCACTCCTTCATGGTATGAGATTGTTGGCAGGCACCCGAGGATTCGGTTAGCCATGGTTTGTGTAAGAAAGGTTGGAAGGAGTGCCAAATAAATATGAAATAATTCATGGGAGCCGCTCTTGAAAGTCCGGTTGGCGAGGTAGTTAGTGTACCCATTACCATTCGTTGACAACAACAAACACCTCTCAAAATAATTTTACTCCTGTCTTTATAAAAATGAAAAGCTCTAGCGCATGTTAATCCCTGCTTCCCTCTGCGAAGGGTCAATCTTTTACTTTTATGTTGTGTCTCCATTATTTCTTTGAGCACTATCTTGAGAGCACAACTCGTCATTCTTAGTATAATATGCTTGTCTCAAAATATGATTGATTGTGGTATAACTTTGATGCATTTATCTTTTGACAATCACTACTTCTAGTCTTTCTATGAACTCCAGAGGTGCCCGGGCATTTATGTTTTGCCGATCAAATACAGGCAAGCGAGATACCACTTTATCATACTCTCTTATGAACATTGCAATCCTGCTTATATACATGATTCATGATGCTTATTATTAATTGTTGGTGCCTCTCCATGATTGACATAGCTGTTAGATGATCTTATTTGCATGTATCTCATTATGAATTGCTTAAGTATTAGCCATAGCATGAGAATATATACATCATATGAGCAAATGTGTTCGTGAAAGTTCTTTTATCGCTCGGTTGTTAACCGAATTGCTTGAGGACAAGCAATAAGCTAAGCTTGGGGGAGTTGATACGTCCAAAACGTATCTACTTTCCCGAACACTTTTGCTATTGTTTTGCCTCTAATTTGTGTATTTTGGATGCAACTAACACGGACTAACGCTGTTTTCAGCAGAACTCGCTCCAGTGTCTCGTTTTTGTGCGGAAATCCAACTTTCGGGAAAATCCTCGGAATTTATGCAGAAGGCCCTATTTTCCCGGAATAATGACGGAGCCGAAGGACAATTGAGGTGGAGGCCCGAGGGCCCCACACCATAGGGCGGCGCGGCCCGGGGGGCCCGCGCGGCCCCGTGGTGTGGCCCCCTCGGCCGGCCTCCGACGCCCTCCTTCGGACTACTTATCGGCCTCGACCTAAAAACGCCAGGGAAGAAGTCGAAGTCGCCAGAAACCCTCCAGAACGTCGCCACATCGTGAAACTCCGTCGCGGGAGCCAGAAGTCTCCGTTCTGGCACTCCGCCGGGACGGGGAATTGGAGGAGATCATCGCCATCATCACCGCCAACGCCTCTCCATCAACCAGCCATGCTTCCCCCATCCATGTGTGAGTAATTCCCCGCTGTAGGCCGAAGGGGATGGTAGGGATTGGATGAGATTGGTCATGTAATAGCATAAGATTGTTAGGGCATAGTGCCTAGTGTCCGTAATTGGTACTTTGATGATATTGTTGCAACTTGTTATGCTTAATGCTTGTCACTAGGGCCCGAGTGCCATGATCTCAGATCTGAACATGTTATTGCTTCATCAAGATATTCATTGTTTATGGTCTTACCTATAAGTTGTATACACATGTCGTTGTCCGGAACCGATGGCCCCGAAGTGACGAAATCGGGACAACCGGAGGGAATGGTAGTGACGTGAGGATCACATGTGTTCACGGAGTGTTAATGCTTTGCTCCGGTACTCTATTAAAAGGAGTACCTTAATATCCAAGTAGTTTCCCTTGAGGCCCGGCTGCCACCGGCTGGTAGGACAAAAGATGTTGTGCAAGTTTCTCATTGCGAGCACGTACGACTATATATGGAACACATGCCTATTGATTGCTTTGTACTTGGACACCGTTTTATTATTATCTGCAAATGCCCTGCTATGATTGTTACATGAGTTTCTCTCATCCATGCAACGCCCGTCATCCGTCCCCGTGCCTACAGTATTTTAATCCTGCTGTTTACTAAAATCACTACTGCTGTTTCTGTTACTCTGCTGCTGTTATTTCACTACTGCTACTGCTATAAAACTGTTACCACTGATAAACCCTTGCGAGCAAGTCTGTTTCCAGGTGCAGCTGAATTGACAGCTCCGCTGTTAAGGCTTCCAGGTGTTCTTTGTCTCCCCTTGTGTCGAATCAATAAATTGGGTTTTACTTCCCTCGAAGACTGTTGCGATCCCCTATACTTGTGGGTCATCAGTGATCATGAAAGTTAAGTATGAGAAGATACCGCTGTTCTGTGCGATTTGTGGTTTTCTCGGGCATGAGCAGGAGGAATGCGGGTCGGGCGTACATTCTCCGGGTAGAGTGAGTTTTGGCACATTGATGCTGGCTGACACGCCCTGTAACCGGGCTAGAATTCATGGAAGAGGTGATAGTCAGCAGGCTGCGGGAGTGATGCATGGGGCCATGCAGGAGATGCCGCAAGGGAGAGGAGGGGGTCGGGGAGGCCGGTCTGGGCGTGGCAACAGGGACGCAGGGCATGGCGCTGGTCGTGGCCAGGGAGGTGGAGCGATCTTTGATAGTCGCAAACGCTCGTCCACTGATGCAAGTTTGACGGAGGTGAGCCCTGTTAAAGAGGCTACAGGTGGTACAGAATCTTCTGAGGTCTTGATGCTGACATGGAAGGAGCCGGGTGTCATAGCGGAGGGGGGAAAGGGCGGAACGCAGAAGAAGTTGGACTTTGGTGGCAACGAGGGGGAGAAGCTCTATGCCCCGAGAGAAGGCACACCGCCTCCACCACCATCTGCACGAGAACAGAAGCGCTCGAAGAAGCAGCCTGCTTTGAAGAAGAACACTACCGTGACTGGTTCGGCGGCCTCAGCTGGGGGCCGCCAGTCCCAATGAGTGTTTTGGGAGTTAACTGCCGTGGTATGGGAGGTCCTGCGGCAGTTCGTGATCTCCGTGTGTTGGCGGAGAAATATGCACCGTCCTTGCTCTTTGTCGTGGAGACCCAGCTTCACAGGGCTCGGGTGGAGTCTTTAGCTCGCAGTTTAGGTTTCAATAAAAGTTTCGCTGTTAGTAGTGCAGGCCGTAGTGGCGGCCTGGGTTTGTTTTGGAATAATGATGCAATAAAGATCGATATTTTACCCTATTCTCAGTACCATCTTGACACTGTGGTTACGGAAGAGGGGAAGGACCCCTGGCGCCTCACTGTGGTATATGGTGAAGCTCAGGTGGATGAGCGCCACAAAACGTGGGACATGCTCAAATATATCCGCGGTTCAAACGACTTACCATGGCTCTATATTGGTGACTTCAATGAGGTGCTGCACCGTGAAGAGCATATGGGTGTCAGTGAGCGGAGTCGGGCGCAAATCGCGGGTTTTCGTGATGTTGTGGATGTCTGTGGTCTGTGTGACTTAGGCTACAGAGGGGTCCCTTGGACCTTTGAGAAGAAAGTGGCGGGTGGCTCCTTCTGCCGAGTCCGCCTTGATCGGGGATTGGCAACGCCGGCGTGGTGTGAAAGGTTCCCGGAGGCGGAGGTGCACCACCTACCGGCCTATGCCACCTCGGACCATTTACCTATCTTGCTGAAGTTGGACCCGGGCAGCGAGCAGCAGGCACGTCGACGCTCGGCCTTGTTTCGGTACGAGGTGATGTGGGAGAACCATGAACAGTTCTCCGATTTTCTGGCGGACTCTTGGAATTCGGACAGGAGCAGGAATGTGTCGGAACTGAGAAGCAAACTATAGGGTGTTTCGAGGCAGCTGACCGTCTGGAACCGTGAGACCTTTGGCAGTGTCCGTCATCAGATCCGCACGCTTCAGCGGGAGCTGGGCGAGCTAAGGTCACGGCCGGGTAGAAATGGTCCCTCATATGAGGAGGCAAAAATTGTGGAGAGACTTGCGGAGCTGCTGTCCCGTGAGGAGGTAATGTGGCGTCAGTGGTCTCGTATACAGTGGCTGTCTGAAGGAGATAGGAATACGAGATTCTTTCATCTACGGGCTAGCCAGCGGAAGAAGAGAAACAAAATCTCGGAGCTGATCAATCAAGATGGTACAGTAGTAACTGATGAAGGAGAGATGGGACGTGTTGCCAAGGATTTCTATCAGCATTTATATGCTTCAGAGGGCGTGGCGAACATGGACCAGGTGCTAAACTGTGTCCCAAGAAGGGTTGGGGAGGCGATGAACAGGAAGCTGGACGCCCCTTTCTCGGCTAAGGAGGTAAAGGACACGTTGTTCAAGATGTACCTGACGAAGGCACCGGGTCCGGATGGTTTCCCCGCGCACTTCTTTCAGCGCCACTGGGATGTCTGCGGCGAAGAGGTTACTATGGCTGTCCTTAGAATCCTTAAGGGACAGGATACTCCGGAGATCATCAACAAAACGTTCATTGTTCTGATTCCGAAGGTAGCAAGTCCAAAGGAGCTTGGGGAGTTTCGCCCGATCAGCCTGTGCAATGTGATATACAAGGTAGCGTCCAAGGTTGCTGCAAACAGGTTGAAGGGGGTCTTGCCAGAGATCATATCAGAGGAACAGTCTGCTTTTGTGCCTGGTAGATTGATCACTGATAATATCATAACTGCTTATGAATGTCTCCATTTTATGAAGCGCTCGAGAGCCAAGAAGGACCGGTTCTGTGCGCTGAAGCTGGATATGAGGAAGGCGTATGACAGGGTGGAGTGGCCATATCTGGAGGCGATTATGCTTCGGCTAGGCTTCCGCTCGACATGGGTATCTCTTATTATGCGGCTTGTGACGACAGTATCCTTCTCGCTCCTTTTTAATGGGGTACCGCAGGAGGAGTTTAGACCTTCGAGGGGGATTCGTAAGGGAGATCCCATCTCCCCTTATTTGTTTCTGTTGGCAGCAGAGGGCCTTTCGTGCCTTTTAAAATCACAAGATTATTCATCAGCGCTTAATGGTATTCAGGTGGCTACTACAGCTCCGGCTATGAACCACCTCCTCTTTGCAGATGATAGCCTGCTGTTCTTCAGAGCATGTCATGAGGGAGCTGCGGAGGTAAAAGAGGTTCTGACAAAATAATGTGATGCATCGGGGCAGAGAATTAATATGGACAAATCTTCTATCTTCTTTAGCAAGAGATGTCCAGTGGCTATAAAAGAAAGCGTCAAGACGGAGCTCGATGTTCACAGGGAAATGTTGAGTGAGAAATATCTGGGAATGCCTTCAGGAGTAGGCCGGTCCAAGAATGGGTCTTTTAAATACCTCAAAGATAAGGTTTGGAAGAAGGTGTTGGGTTGGTTGGAGCAACTGTTGTCTGTGGGCGGAAAGGATATCCTCATCAGATCTGTCGCGCAGGCTGTGCCAACCTTCTCAATGTCCTGCTTTAGACTACCTCAGGGGCTGTGTGATCATATCAATGCCATGCTGCGGAAATTCTGGTGGGGCAGCAAGGAAGGAAAAAGGAGAACAAGTTGGGTGTCATGGGAGAAGATGACCCAACCTAAGTATATGGGAGGGCTGGGGTTCCGCGACATCGAACTCTTCAACCTCTCTCTTCTCGCACGCCAGGCTTGGCGCCTCCTGCAGGAACCGGCCTCGTTAAGTGCAAGAGTGCTTAAGGCGGTGTATTTCCCCCATACGGACCTCCTGTCGGCTTCTTTGGGCACACATCCGTCCCAGATATGGCGGGCGATCCTGGATGGGCGGGATACTTCGAAGTTAGGCTTGATCCGCAGGATTGGAGATGGTTCCACCACTAATGCTTGGCGCGATAACTGGCTGCCGAGGGATACCCGACTCACCCCGGTGGCACCAATCAAGGCGGATGCTCCAGGTCTAGTGACTATATTGATCGCAGCACTGCTGCGTGGAACGTGGAGAAGCTTCAGGAATTTTTTCTTCCCATGGACGTGGAAGTGATCAGAGGTATTCCACTATACATGCGGGTGCAAGACGATTTCTGGGCTTGGCATTTCGAAAAATCTGGAGTTTTCTCCGTCAGATCAGCGTACAGAGTCTTCGTTACTGTAAAAAAGACTCGGGAGGATTATATTGAACGGCGACCGGCGGCGTCGTCGTCTCAGATGGAGGAGAGGGAGTGGACTAAGCTGTGGAAATGCAAGGTACCATCTAAGGTACGGATATTCTTGTGGCGGCTGGCTCACTGCTCCTTACCCACGGGTGATGTCCGTCACAGAAGAAATATGGCTCCTTCTCCTTGTTGTTCGATATGTGGGCAGGAGGACTCATGGCGCCACTCACTCATTGAGTGCAATATGTCGCGGTGTGTTTGGGCCCTTACAGAATCATCCATCGTGGAGCATATCAGTCTCACGACTGAACCTTCTGCTAGACAATGGTTGTTTGTCATGATGGAAACCCTCAGCCATGACGAGTTCGTGCGTATGGTGATCACCCTTTGGGCGTTATGGCATGCGTGGCGGAAGGCGATCCATGAGGAGATATACCAGAGCCCTTTATCGACGCACTGTTTTATCGAAACGTTCATAAAGGATCTGGGAGAGTGTGGGAACAAAAAGGTGAAGACAACGGGAGGTGGACAGTCAGCAGTGCCGCGTTGGCTTCCTCCTCCGAGTGGGCAGTATAAGATCAACACTGATGCAGCTGTTGCTAAGACGAGGTGCAGGGGCTCGGTGGGCGCTGTTTGCTGGTCGCCGGAGGGTGTGTTCCTTGGGGCGTCAGTTGTGGTGTTTGAGGGCGTCATGGACCCGGGTTGTCTCGAGGCGATGGCCTGTCGGGAGAGCTTGGCGCTGGCAGCGGATCTGGATATTGGCGACGTGATGGTTGCCTCGGACTGCATGGAAGTGGTGCAGGGGCTGTTGGGCTCTTCTCCGGGGCGGTTCAGTCACATTATCAGGGAAGTTCAGATCATGGCGAGGCGGAGATGGGGTGTCTCCTTCCGTCATGAAGGCCGGAAATCTAATACCGATGCACACAACCTTGCTCGGATGGCGACGACACTCCCAGCTGGGCGCCATGTGTGGTTGGGCTTACCCCATGTGGGTTTTAGTTTCCATGTTATGAGAGAAGTCCATGCATCTTAATGGACGGTAGTTTTCCTCAAAAAAAAAAAAAATCTAAACTCGAACGTCTGCTAAAAACAAAAAGCTAAAATCGATCGATGATGCCACAGAATCCCAATTCCCAAATCGACTCGTCTTGTCAATCCTTGTCCATAAAGAAATCGATTTCGGTACCATTATATAATTATCATATAATACTCTAATCCAAATAGTCGATTGTTGGAGCTTCAATAATGTCTAGTACCAACCAATAGTTCCGAGCTTTCGTGGCCCGCCGTTGTTAAATTTGACATTCTCATATTTCTTTTCTCGAAAATGCACCCTAGAAGATGTATCAATCATATAGAAAAATAATATTCTCACATTTGTTACTAATATATGTATCATGCTTTTTCTGCAATGTGTGTCCATGTCCATCTTTATACATGAAATTTTCCCTATGTGATGTTTATATTCGGCTCATATCGTTCCCATTGGCGGCTTGGGTGAAACCCTAGCCGTTGCCGCCAAAAACCCTCCTCCGTCGCCGTCGTGGGAAGCTAGCTCGTTCTGCATGGCAGACAACGAGCTTTCGTCTCCTCGCATCTTCATATGGCGGGAAACTCTTGGTAGAGCACGACGGTTGACCGTGGACGGCGGAGCTGCGATGCGAATCTTGGACTTCGGGACGGCACGGTGAAACAGTGCTGGCTAGGTAGGTCTATGCTCTTTTTCGAAAACCTAAGATCTATGATCGGGCGACGACAGCGTTTGTGCACTGTTTTCTTGATGGAGGCGTCGCTTATGGAGAAGCTGATCTTCTGGTGTTGTCTTGGTGGTGTCAGAGTTGATGTTTAGAGTTTTCGATCTCTGTAACGGGAATTTTCCTTTTTGTAATTCTTCTATCTTTTTTGGTTGTGTGCATCCTTTGTGCCATTGGGGCATGATGTCTTTGCAGAGGCTAGGTGTAATTGATATCTACGCGATATTAATATATGTTCTTTATCGAAAAATGCTCTTTTTCGGAAACAATGTGTTTACATCCGTTGAGCGTGCATCTGAAATTTTTTGGTCACACTTTGGCTTGCCCGAGGCTTAAAAAAATCCTGGGTCCGCCTATGGGTATGTTGTACCTGTGGAGGCGGCGATGCCCCCTTTTTTTTATGCCGATGGAGAGGTCGTGGGTATGCAAGTGCTCTAAACGCTGACGGAATATGTGGAAAGTTAGAGGTGAAGTTATTTGCTTTTTTTATATGGACGTTATTTGCTTTCCTTTTTTTAACAAAATCAAATCTCTTTGTTATTGGCAGTACATAATATGTTTCCCTGACTTTCGCAGATTGGACGCTGATTTCTTGATCGTTGCTTTTGATCGTACGGTCTGGATGTGTTGAATGTTTAACATCAAATATTTTTATGACGTACGAACTGCAATATAATACTAGTAAAGATAAAGATTATTGATATGTGACTCTGATGGTGCTCCGGTTCTCACATGTTCTCATTTCCTGAATGATTGTGAAAACAAACTGGATGCCGAACTAAGGGTTTGTGCTGAAGGATCGAACCTAGCGCTCCAACATAGCACGCTTCCGATCATTGTTGAAACGGACTGGGACCAAGGCAACTACAAGCGATAGACGACCTCTTGTACAGTTGGTCTCACAAATTAAACAATTTTCTTCGCAAGATAGAGTCTGTGTTTTGTGAAGTGGACGGTAGTCAGGTTAGGGTTAGCCACTACCAAGCTAATTTGGCTTGGGTAGAACATCGAAGACTTTCCTGGTTAGGCTCCGGCACTGAAGATGTCTTTCGGATGCTGAACCTTGATCTCTCTATAACCCATCATGTTCAATAAAGTTCCAATTTTACCCGTAAAAAAAGCAAACAGTTCCTTCAAACCATAGATAAATTTCAACATTCAAGGGCATGTGTGGGCAGCCAATCACATTGATCTATTCACAAAGCAATGTAACTTGTACGAGAGATGGCAATATATATATAGTGTTTTCCAAAATAGCAAAGTAGAAAGGCACTCTAAAATCTAGAAAATCATGGTAGCCACTTCTTGTACTTTTAAATTGAATTATTTCTTGTTAAGCATGCAGCCATTCATTTATTATACAACATGGCTAATTCTAGTTATTGATTATCTTCTTAATTTGTTCATGTGTAGTAACATGCGGGTTACATGCTTTTACTCACAGACAGTGGTGGTCTGGCTGAAGTTGTGTGCCGCGCACTATTGTGAATTGCCCCAGTTGCATATGCGACACTTGCGTAGCGACTTCCACTGCGTCATAGTGCAACGCACTAGACTTCAGGTTCAACCACCACCCGCTAGTCTACTATGGCACAATAAGTAGTAGTAGAATAGCTATGTACAAATCAGAGGGGGCCACTACCCCCCCCCCCATCCCCACATACACACACAGCAGGCTTGGGAGAATTTGTAAAGAAAACATTTTAGGAACTTGGATAAAAAGATAATAAAGTCATTTCCTCCTATTTTTTTCTTTTACCTCCCTGCGGTTGTGAGCTAGCTCCGCCGCTAACACTTAGAAATAAATTTGAAGCCTTTCTGACGGAATCCCTTCCTATATATATATATAGGATATATTCATACTACACCCGGGTGTAGTTACTCCCACGTGTGTTTCACACAATCTAGGTAGTATCTATCATACCGAAGACTATATACATGTAGTATGAAGTATATAAAAATATTTTGGTAGTATATATACTACTTTGTAGGTAGTATGTACATTTTTTTACGTACACTATTTATTTACGTATAAATATGCATGTATTTTGTATATATAGTGCAAACTATGGGTGTATTTAAATTTTTTTTCACCAAAGTTGGTATGGAGTATCTTAGATATAGTGTACGAACATACTCAAACCAATAAAGTATGTTATATACTTTCGTATGGTAGTATATGAGACGTGGGTGTAGTTACACCCAGGAGTATGAAGTATTTATCCTATATATATATATATATATATATATATATATATATATATATATATATATATATATATATATATATTCTCGAACCCTTTCTGAACTTCCCGGTACATGGATCTGAACTTCTTCTTCCCTGAATCTGAACTTCACGACGGACTTCAATATTGTACAGGGCGAACTTCCGAAACTTCAGTCGAGTTTGAAGTGAACTTCAAAAAATATGGCGAACTTTCGTCGCATCTGAACTTCTCTGGAACCATTTGTGAAATTCCGGGTGTTTCCAAGTGAACTTCTCGACGGAATACCAGAATTGCATGTCCGTGCGGACACTATTTTCATGTTGATTTTCATACCGCTTATCGGATTGATGCATACAATATACCGTCGGATTCGTATGGAAATTTCACAACTTTTTCGTGTTCATTGTTTTCCCAAATTCTGTATTGTTTAAAACTAATTTTAAATATACAAAACAACGTTTTCGCGGATTTATCTTTTTTCGTGCAATTTTGGGGTTCTAGTTTTCAAACCGTTTATCAGATTGATGCGTATGATATGACGTTGGAAAGCTGATGAATAGGCACACCTTTCTCATGAAGACCATTTTTATAAATTCTTTACAGTTTAAGAGCAGATTTGAAAATACATGATTGCTCTTTTCGAGCTTCTCGGTTTTTCGAACTGTTTTTTGTGGATTATTTCCGAACCACTTGTCGGAATGTACCAAATGATATTGCATTGAAAAGATATTGATTAGGTGCATCTTTTTCATGTTGAATATTTTTCCAAATTTTAAATAATTTTAGTTTAATTTTAGAAATACATAAAAGTGAAAATAACGCCGACACGGGAACATTTCGACATTGGCTCATCTGGATTGATTAGGTGTGGCATTGCGGTATGTTAGAGTATTAATAGAGTTATACTAGTGCTAATTGTACGTGGAGTTGTTCGATTTACGCAATCGGTAGTCGTACGGATTGTTTCTATGTGTGTGATTTCCGCCCACAAGTGTGTGAGCTGCTCGAATATGAAAGTGAACTTCCCGATATCTATTAATGAACTTCCCATCGCGGTATAAAAGTTTCGGGCATGTTTAAATTGAACTAGTTCAAAGTGAACTTTAACTCCGTAAAAAAGTGAATTTTAACAAAACAAATTTCCAGCATGTGCGTGATGAACATCCTCTGCGTTGAAATATAATATTGACAAAAGACAAGTGAATGCACTGCCTGTGTGCTGCAACACATTTTACACAACTTTATTAATCTGTGCGAAAACGAAATTTGTAAAATTGAAATCACAAACATACACATCCAGGTTAGCAGTTCAAAACCAGTCTTAAGGTTCAGTAGAAGTAGCACCTGGTTGCTACACATTTACTCGATGCACAAACTTCATGTCGAAGAAATAAACTTTTCATACGGAGGCTGCACATCTTTTTCACAAATAAGTGTACTACTCCACCAGATACATAACAGTTAACTTAACACATAGTTTATATACAGAAATTATCCACCCCGCAGCACAAACATTGGAAGTGAACTTCGGAAATAATTCATCTAGCAGACTCAAATGAAAATCCATCTAGTAGGGAAAATCTAAAGTGAAGCATCAGGATACATGAACATCACGAATAGGAGAAGTGAACTCCACAAAGTAGTATAAGTAAACTTCATGCTAGCTTCGATCACCCAGTGAACTCCATATCAAGTGCACCAACTGTTTAAAATAAACAAGTGTATCACTGCCATTTTCCCCTCTCCTTTTTTACAGGAACGTGACCTCCCTCCTTCGCCGTAAAGACAATGCCAACCGAACTTCAAAAAAAGAAAAGAGTGAACTCCAGATCAGAATAGAGCGAACATCCATACACATAGCTAACTGGAGAAGAGTGAACTTTCCAGAAAAAATAAGTGAACTTCTCTGTAGCAAATAGGAAATAAACCAGACATGAATTGATTTTTATGTGTATAAGTAGATGCTAATTTTTCTAGACGAGCTGAGGATGAACTTTTGGAGAAGCTTTCACCAGAAGAAAGAAATCACAGCAAGAAGTAGTGAACTTCTACAAAATGAAACATAAACTTTCTTTGTAAGCAAACTTGACTTCTACCTTTTTATATAGTCAAAAACGCATCAGCACATACATACTAGCAAGAATGAATCCCCAGTACAGATGTTGTGAACTACCCACTACCTAGCAATGGTTTCTTTTATAACACGGTTAACTGCTGTTAATTTCAGAGGGTACGTTTTGAAATGAAAGTGGACTTCACGGCAAGGAAATACTGAACTTCATATCATGCATTTAGATGAGGATCATCACTACTAAGTGAGCTTTGATATTTAAAAAGTAGATTGAACATTACTTTTGATATTAAAAAAGAACTGCGCGCAAGAACCAAGTGAGCTTCCTGAAAGAATTTTGTGAACTTCCAAAAAAAGATTGAACATTGCAGCCAAACATGGGTACACATCATTATCTCTAATCTAATGGTAGTTCAGAAGCATGGATACTCAAGTTCAGTATGACACAAATGGTAGACCAAACTTCACTTCAATTTATAAACTTGAACTTCGCTCTTTGTTGGTTTTTTTTATTTAAGCTGCAATACATTGTGTGTTTTGACTAAAACCAACATGGACGAAGCGAACTCTGCGAAAACACAGTGTGAACTTCGTCCCTAGGCTAAGTGAATTTTTTTAGTGATTGCATCACCATTTTTAGTATTTTACATGGCGGATATTACATGTAGGGCACAAATTCCACCTACCTTCTCAGAACACGGCGGCGAGGAGGAGTTCAGAGGCAACTCAGGGAGTCCAGCTATCCCTTCACAATTCAAAGACGTGTTGACTCCCGACGCCCGCATGGCGAACTTCCTGGTGGGATACAACATGCCTATGGACAATAGAAATACTGGTGATCAATAAATCTTGAACTTATACATGGATAACCTGAACTTCAAGACAATATGAAGCTGAACTTGAATAGAGAGAGAAACTGAACTGCAATGCAACAGCAGGTTATCATTGACAAGAGGCTCCTGGTGAACTTCGTCAGAATAAAATCTGAACTTGGCAGGCCCTCTTCCCTCTCCCTGTGATCCCCTGCCAAGATTGAGGGGAATTGGATCTTTAGAAGTTCAGATATCACATGGTACACTACATCATCATCCTAGTTCTTGTACAAAAGAAAAAACATGAACTAATGTATATGGACGAGAATTTTAACAAGAGTGAACTTCTGTTTTCATGCACTTAACCGGAACAAAGAGTGAACTTCTTTAGCTATTTCCAGAGCCAATTTTTGTAAATTACGAGTGTCAACACAGACAAGTATATTTTAATGGAAATCATTCCAGAAATATAGCTCTTCTTTCTGGCATAAAAGATTTTTTATGAAGTGAACTTTGCCTTTTTAGTGAACAAACCCTCTAGAGTGCACTTCTAGACAAACATTTTCTATTAGTTTCTCTATTAAATAGCAGACAATCAACATCAATGATCTCTGAACAAAGAATCAACCATAAATTAGTAGGAGCACTGAGACATTTTCCAGTGTTAATAATAATAACAGCAAGAAGCTACAACAGTGGCTCTCTTACCTGTCGCTGGACAGGGTGTGTCTGGTACCCACCTGCAGCAAGTGTTTGCTCTGTTGGACCCAGAGAAGGTCCACAGAGTCGAGCAGTGCCCTGCCTAGCCAACGACGGGACTAACGGTGCCGGCGTGCACATGACAAACACAGACAGCATCATCGAAAGCACCACACAGCCCATCTGCGAACTCCGCATGCACGTATCTCTGAACTTCTGCCGCCGGCAGCGTCATTGGCAAACTCCTGCATGTTTATATGTGAACTTTCAACATGTTTAAAAATGATATATTCACCAAACGAAATGAA
This sequence comes from Lolium rigidum, assembly GCF_022539505.1. NCBI lineage: Eukaryota > Viridiplantae > Streptophyta > Magnoliopsida > Poales > Poaceae > Lolium > Lolium rigidum. Next base: position 326,924,699 of record NC_061510.1, read on the forward strand.
CTCCCGAAAATATGAAAATGAATCTATCAATAGAAAGATACGAACTTCTATTAAATATTTCTCTCAGCAACTCTTAACAACAAATATATGTATTTCATTATAAACTAGGAGTGTCAACAGAGACCAACATATTCCGCTGGAAATCATTCTAGAAATATAGTTCTTCATTTTAGACATAAAAGCAAGTTTTTATGAAGTGGCCTTCAGCTTTTCCGCAAACAAACCGCTATAGCTTGGCAAGTGTACTTTCTTTTTCATCGTAAATTGTACTCCTTTTGAAAGTGAGATCAAATTGTTTCTACCTAAAACTCGTTTACTCAAAAAAGATGAACTTCCTGGTAATACGAAACTGAACTTTTAGATGGACAAATGTGCCTAGAACCTGTTTACAAAATCCCAACATCAAACTGAACCACAGTGGGACAAATACATAACACCGAGATGATTGTTAACTATCACGTGGAAGTCAAGGAGGGGAGATGAACTTCCAGGATAAAATAAGTGAGCATTCGTGATAGGTAAATCTGAATTATTTTTTCTGCGCTTATGAACTAAACTTTTTTGTCAAAAAAAGTGAAACCTCCTCTTGAACTAATTGAACTTCACCAGTATATAAAAGTAGACTGCCTATTCTGCGTGTGATTTTAAATAACACTGTCTAACATAAGACATACTCTAAGAAAACAAAAAAAAGTGATTTTGCCTATGAGAATAATGTGAGCTACTTATTTGTCCTACTACCCCGAAGCATCAACATTCATGCATCATGGGCATTAGTGTAACCTAGAAATTCTAGTCATCAAATTTGTCATGGGCTTGCCTACAGAGGTGCAATTCACATAGATCAATCAAGGCATAGTAAATTACGACTTCCATCATGCTCTTTTGGTGGACCGAACTAAATTACAAGAAATTGTCAGATGAACCTTCAGTTTCCATCATCAGAACTTTGTCCTAGATGACCATCTCGACGGTACTAGCAAAGCTAAAAAAAATTAACCACGACTGGTAACAAAGAGTGGGAGATCTACCATGACCGAAGTAGTTCTCCCACAGGCGTCGCCGCTCGAGGTTGCTGTGCCTGGTCAGGAGCGGTGCTCGGGGAGATCCGGAGCGGAGAGTCTAGAAGGTGCAGAGCAGCTCCCGTGGGAGCCTATATTGGTCAAGAGCTTTGTCGTGCCCTGCAGGAGGAAGAAGTAGAGGCCAACCTCCTTCGATTGCAGCACAGGAGGCACGCCGGCGGCCGCATCGGCGGGTGAAGGAGGTGGATATGTGCAGCACACTGAACCGTTTCTCGAAACGCTGGCGGAGGGCATTCACGAGTCCAATGAGCGCCAGGAGAATGCACGGAGCATTAGAGAGAGTGTTGTAGAATTCCGCGATATACGACGAGCGCGCGTAGTTCTCCTCGCACAGCTCCATGGTTGACGTCACAGGCCCCCAGAAGCTTGCGACCATGGAATCCGCCATTGATTCGTCCATGGTTGGCACCTGGTTTGTGATGCTTTCAGCAGGCTGTGGAACAACACGGAGCTGGAGGGCACCGAGCCAAACACCTGCAACGATGATATGTGAATTTGTTAGACTCGTGAAGTGGTAGCGGTATCTATTCACACAGCTCAGCGTAGAAGATGTTAAAACAGAATGTCAAGGTTATTATGAGTAACAAGTCGTAATGTGATCGTGGATGCTACATCATATATCCTATCCATCTGTAGGAGATAACGCTGATTCTCCCCAGTAGCGCACTAACATAAATACCCACACACCTCTTTGCACAAGCAATCGAGGTCAACATCATAAAAAAAGCACAAATTACACAACAAACCCCTAGTTAGCAGTGGACTTGGCAACTAAACACAGGTGCAACCACATCCCTTTTTTTTCTGAAAGGCGCTCTCCACCAGCACCTGCAGATCCCGTCAGAGGTATAAACTCACCACAGCAAAATCGGGCCTCGATTCTCTATCCCCCGACCCATCGGCCGCAGAAGCAACCTCGATCAGCCCTACCACGAAGCCCCTAGCACGGTTCCGGACAGATCTGCGGGCCGAGCCGAATCAGAAGGCGGCGCACGGAGAGGGTTGGGATCGGAGAGGGCGGTTACCTTGGGGCGGGCGGGGCGGGCGTGCTGGTTCCGCTGGGTGGGAACTGGGAAGCCTGTGCGGTGGATCTCTAGGTGGTGGCGGCAGTCGGGATCTGGTGGGGCTGCGCGGTGGAGGAGGTGGATCCGTGGAGGTGCGCGGGGAGGCTTGGGAGGTGGAGCAGGGGAGGATGCGATCCACTACCGAGGAAGGATGCCGGCCGGATTTGGGCGCCATCGAGGAAGAAGGTGGGCGCGGAAGCAATTGCCGCCAGTGAAGAAGATGGGGCGGGGCTGCAGGCTGCCTGCCAGTGAAGGGTGCGGTGCACTGCCGGTAGGGGTTACAAGGTGGGGCGCAGATGCGGTGCTACCGCCGGGAAGAAGGCGGGCGGGGTTTCGGCGGCGCTGCCGGGGAAGAAGGTGGGGCGGGATTCAGGTACCTATCTGCACACACGGCTGGGAGGAGTTCACACGCACAGCTGGGGTCGGAAGATTTTCTCGGGCCTGGTTTCGTTCGACTCGGTTCGGGCAGAACGGGGGGTTCGAGAATAACTATTCTAGAACCAATCTTAAGGGGGTTCGAGAATAGTTGGGCTCTCTATATATATATATATATATATATATATATATATATATATAGCTAGGTCTGCTATTCTCGAACCGGTTCGAGAATAACTATTCTCGAACCCTTTCTGAACTTCCGGGTGTTTTCCTAATGAACTTCTCGACGGAATACCAGAATTGTATGTTCGTGCGGATAGTATTTTCATGATGATTTTCAAACCGCTTATCGGATTGATGCGTATAATATACCGTTGGATTCGCACGGAAATTTCGCAACTTTTTCGTGCTCATTGTTTTCCCAAATTCTGTATTGATTAAAACTAATTTGAAATATACAAAACGACGTTTTCGCGGATTTCTCTATTTATGTATAGTTTTGGGGTTCCAGTTTTCAAACCGTCTATCGGAATGATGCGTATGATATACCGTTGGAAAGGTGCTGATTAGGCGCACCTTTTTCATGAAGAACACTTTTCTAAATTCTTTATAGTTTAAGAGCAGATTTGAAAATACGTGATTACGTTTTTCGAACTTCTCGGTTTTTCGAACTGTTTTTCGGGCTTATTTCCGAACCACTTATCGAAATGTTCCAAATGATATTGCGTTGAAAAGATATTGATTAGGCGAATCTTTTTCATGTTGAATGTTTTTCCAAATTCTAAATGGTTTTAGTTTAATTTCAGAAATACATAAAAGTGAAGATAACGCCGACACAAGAACATTTCAAAATTGGCTTATCTAGATTGATTAGGTGTGGCATTGCGATATGTTGGAGTATTAGTAGAGTTATATTAATGCTAATTGTATGTTGAGTTGGTCGATTTGCGCAATCGGTGGTTATACGGACGATTTCTATGCGTATGATTTCCGTCTAGAAAAACAGAGTGCATGAGGTGCTCGAATATAGAAGTGAACTTCCTTATATCTGTTAGTGAACTTCCGATCGCGGTATAAAAGTTTCAGGCATGTAATAAAATTATAGCGAACTTCTGTGGATGTGAACTTCTTCTCCCCTAAATCTGAACTTCCCGACGGACCTCAATATTGTACAGGACGAACTTCCAAAACTTTAGTATAGTTTGAAGTGAACTTCAGAAAATATAGCCAACTTCCATCGCATCTGCACTTCTCTGGATACAGATCTGAACTTCCCCTTATCTGCATCTGAACTTCCAGACGAACCTCAACATTGTAAGGAGTGAACTTCCATTTCAAATATGAACTTCTATATGGGGAGTGAATTTCCGTACGTAGGTAAGTGAACTTCCCGATGGTGGCAAGTGAACTTCTGAAAATATTTGCGAACTTTCACTTGTTCGAATTGAACTTTCGAGTTGTGTTTGTCTTTTGTTCGAAGTGAACTTCCAAAAATAATGAGAACTTCTATTGCGTTCGAAGCGAACTTCCGATTTTTCATGTTTAGTGATGCAGCAGCGTTCTAAACTTCTGAATTCGGTGAAAGTAAACTTCTTGAACCCTTTCCGAACTTCCTGCTGCACGGAAGTGAACTTCTCGGCGGAACACTAGAATGTCATGTTTTGGCGGACAATGTTTTGAGGTTGATTTTAATGCCTTTATCGGAATGATCCATATGATATACGGTTGGAAAGATATGAAAATTTCACAAATTTTTTATTCAGAAAGTTTTCCCAAATTCTTTACGGTTTACAAAAAATTTCAAAAATACTAAAAACAATTTCACGGAATTCACGATTTCCGTACGGTTTTTTGGCCGCCATATTTAAACTGTTTGCCGGATTGATGCATGCGATATGCCATTGGAAAGGTAAGAAAATAGCGCATCTTTTTCGTTCAGATTGTTTTCCCAAATTATTTACGTTTTAAGAGCAGTTTTAAAAATACTCAAATTTGTTTTCGCAAACTTCTCCGATTTGGTACTGTTTTGGGGCACATTTTTGAAACTGTTCGCCCGATAGATGTGTGTGATATAGCGTTAGAAACGTGTAGAAAATGCGCAACATTTTCGTGCTTAACACTTTTCCAAATTATTAATTGTTTGAAAGTAATTTTATATATACTAAAAAAAAGTGATGGTTGTCCGCATGCCAACGGTTTGAAATTAACACGCCTTCGATAGTCATGTGTGGCGGGACAAAATGTTAGAGTGAAACTCGGCTCATATTGGTGTCAAATACAGAAATATATGATCGATTTGGTCATTGATGCACGCATGGATGAATTTAATACCTAAGATTTCTGCCGATGAAAAATTGAGTATGTGAACTGCCTCGACAAGCACGTGAACTTCGCGGTAAATTTTTGTGAACTTCTAGTCACGAATTATGATATATGAAACTATGTTTTTTTTAACTCATTTTTGCATAGCCTTTCAAAGTGAACATTTCAGATTGTAAACATTGAACGAATTTTTTTCATGTATTGGGTGAACATAGGGCATCATATTTTTGTTTTAGTGAATTTTTTCATTTATTGGATGAACATAGGGCATCATGTACTTTTGGACATTAAATAATGAGCGTGCCAACAATTAAGTAGTGTTTAATTCAATTTTTATCTTCTAATTTTCTTCAAATGAAAAGGAACTTTCATAAACTCCCTAACAAATCAAAAAGAATCCCCGAGACAAAGTAAAAATGGACGAGGCTAACTCCTGGAAAAAAATGATGTGAACTTCCGAATGTACTCCTCAAAAATAAAAGGCTACCGAATTACAAATAATGTGTACTGTGCATCAGGCAGAAATTAGCCAGACAAGCTTGGCAGCAGAAATTATATTATACTAAGAGAGTATATTCAAACATCAAAACAAGCTAGCAGCAGAAAATTAGCAATTGCAGGCACAACCTCCAGTGGATGACTCAACTGCCGCACTGCCTCCTGCGGTGGCGTCTTAGCGGACGGCTGGACTGCTGGGCCGCGCACTACACTGTAACCTTTTACACGTAGCATGAGAGGAGCTGTACAAGATCTTGTGTCTCTTTCTATTGTCGGCATGAAATCCCAAACCTGCAACTCATCAATAGTATAATTTTGAGAGTAGAGACAAAGATTAAATTTCTTTTATTTCTGCATTTGTACAAATCACTAGATAAATAATGTACAAGTAAATGCGAACTGTTTTTGCCACAAAAAATTGAATGCACAAAAATTAAATGAATTTCTGGGCATTAACAAGTGAACTTCAGAGACATTACAAGTGGACTCCGGGTCAAGCATTTTCTTGACGGCCTTTTCACTAGGGAATTTCTTTTTTTCATTTTTTTGAATGTAGTGAACTGTTTTAGACTAAGGAGTGAACTTGTCTTACATTGAAAGTAACATACTTTCGAGAACAAATAATCCAATTTAGCAGACAAGGAAAACTTATTTTTAGCAGAAAACATTCTGACTTTAAATATATACATTCTATTGAGCATTTGCAAAACTAGTTTGTGATCTGTCTAAGCAATCAAGACAGTTGCAAGACTCAAATAATTTCTTCTATTTTGTCCTTTGATTAGAATAGTTAAGGAACAAATAAGAAACTATAATCCAACCCACTTGGACAGGCTAACATGAATTAACTCCAGATCCAAAGAAAACTAGAACTGAAAATAATAGGGAACACCACATACAAGCTGGCAACATTATCTTTTTGATCAAATGATTCTCACGGGATAGCAAGTACTAGTAGTGCATCAAGATAAGGAAAGAGTTAAAGCATATACATGGATCAATAAGCAACAGAGGAACGAGTGAAGTCATATGGTTTTTTTAAAGATCATACACACCTTCTGAACTGGTCCAACATCATATCTGAACTACCGCAGCTTCGATGTGTCCGACTTGACGTTGTCTTGTAACCTGCATTTCCTCCAATTAAACAGAGTTAAACGGGACAGCTTGACATGGTCTCCAAATAAGAAGTGAACTTCCTTTTGTGAATAATATGAAATATACTAATTCTTTTCCTACAAGGCCGAAGCATCAACTTTCATTTCTTTCTATTAAATACATATTGAGCGAGATACTGTATGCTTTTTTTGCAATACTCTCAAACCAAATGGAAACGAAGACCAGGTGAAAGTGCATGGAGCCCCCATGTGTGGTTTTGGTAATTAATGACAATCCATATGGACTAATGTTTGCATTGAGTTATATTTGTAGGAGTTGTCCATAGGCAATTCTTGAACCATATGTTGGCTTCAAGGTTGCAATAAGAAGAAATTGATGAAGGATATCAAGTGTCAAGTATGTCTTGAAGATGAAGATGAAGTGAGCCCTCAAGTTATCTCAAGACATCAACATGATGAAGAATGAAGAAATGATGTGCAAGTTCAAGATGAGCCAACTCGAAGAGATCATATGCTTGAAGCTTGACATCCATATGGTGTTCATGGATTTGAGAAGATGCGCCGAAGAAGAAGCTCTCCCATGGTGGATTATGGGGGAGCAATCTACAAGACTTCGTCAAGCAAGTACAATCAAGAAAGGCATTCCATCTTGTTGCGGTCAAGACCATCATCATCAAGCTCAAGTGGAATGCGCAAGGTTAAGGTTTGCTCTTGATAGGGTTTCTTTCTCACCGGTCTCATGGTGTAGTTGGAGACCGGTTCTTAGTTTAGTTGCCGTACTATCAAGAGGGCTCTCGAGTGAGTAACTCGATCGTATCATTCGGAGAGAGCTCAAACCTTTGCATACTTGCATCATCTTTCTTGGTTTTTATTTGGATCTTATCCATGTGATGTTTTAGAGCTTGTGCTTATTCTCATGACAAGCTCTAGTTCTTCGAAAACGGATTTCGCATAGATCACTTGTTGCGTTTTCGAGTTTGGTGATTTTCTCGGTTTCTCATGTTGAGGTATTGCACCTCTAAAAATCATAGAAAATCATGTTGAGGTATTTTGTTGGGTAGCTCTTGTTGTCCTCTTTCCAACAAAATTAGTTTCATCTCGTTCTGATTCTTCAATCTCAAGATATTCGCATTTCCATATTTGAGTTTAAAAGAAAGAAGAAAAAGAGAAGAAAAGGAAAGAAGAGGAGGGGGGGTCGCCGGCGGTGGTGCGGGCGGTACCACCGGCCACGCAGCGGCCGGAGCCTCCGGGCTTGGTACCGCCCGTGGTACCGGGGAGCCAATTGTGGCTCAGTACATGTGTCAGGGAGGTTGGAGCCCCGGCGGTACCTTGGCCGGTACCCCGGCCGGAGGCTCCGGCCTCCCCTCCCGGCCCGCGCGCCCCAAGCCTCGCCGCGCTGCTCTACCATGGCCGGTAGTACCGGCCCTTCCTGGCCGGTACCTCCGGCCCCCCCTCCCAGCCCACAGCGCCTCCAACGGGCAGAAAAATAGGGCCTGCTATTTAAGCCCCTTTCTCTCACCTTTTTGGGTTGCTTCTTCCTCCTCTCTTCTCAAGCTTTGCTCCACCATTGTTGTTCATACTTGAGCTTGAGATCTTTCTCCCCAACCAATGTTTCTTGCATCTTTTTGAGAGAAAGTTTGAGGGGATCTAGATCCACACTTTGACCAAACCAAATCACCTCTTTGTGAGTGAATCTTTGGGATCTAGATCTTGGAGAATTTTGTGTTCTCCTCTTTGTTCTTCCTCTCTTATTCCCCCAATAGCTTTTGTAGCTTTGTTGGAATTTGAGAGAGAAGGACTTGAGCATCTTTGTGGTGTTCTTGCCATTGCATTTGGTGCATCGGTTTGAGTTCTCCACGGTGATTCGTGGTGGTGAAAGCAAGAAGGTTGTTACTCTTGGGTTCTTGGAACCCTAGACGGATTCTAGACCTTTGTGGTGATTTGTTGGGAGCCTCCGATTAAGTTGTGGATGTGTGCCCCAACCTTTGTGTAAGGCCCGGTTTCCGCCTCGAAGGAAATCCCTTAGTGGAACCGTGACCTAGGCCTTTGTGGCGAGGGTCACCGGAGATTTAGGTGAGGCGCCTTCGTGGCGTTCGGTGTGTGGTGTGAGTACCGCATCTTGGGGTGAGGCCTTTGTGGCGTTGGTGTGCATCGAGCAACCACACCTCAAGGTGAGCCTCTTGTGGCGTTCGGGAGCACTAAGCAACCGCACCTCTCCACCGGAGATTAGCACTCGCAAGAGTGTGAACTCCGGGATAAATCATCGTCTCCCGCGTGCCTCGGTTATCTCTATACCCGAGCTCTTTACTTATGCACTTTACCTTGTGATAGCCATCGTGCTTGAAGTTATATATATCTTGCTATCACATACTTGCTTGTATTGCTTAGCATAAGTTGTTGTTGCACATAAGTGAACCATTGCTTAGAATAAGTTGTTGGTGCACATAGGTGAACAATAGTATATAGGCTTTGGGCTTGACAAAGTAAACGCTAGTTTTATTCCGCATTTGTTAAGCCCATCTCGTAAAAGTTTTAAATCGCCTATTCACCCCCCTCTAGGCGACATCCGTGTCCTTTCAATTGGTATCGGAGCAAGGTCTCTCATTCTTAGGCTTCACCGCCTTGAGAGTAAAGATGTCGGTTAGGGGATTAGATCACAATAACTTGTTTATATTTGATGGCACAAATTATGATCTATGGAAAATTTATGTGCTTAATATTTTGCGGGGTATTTCCCCGAACATGGAGCGATTTCTTGACATGGGTTTTTCTTCTCCTAAGGATCCCCAAAATTTATCTTATGAGGAGAAGAAAAACTCTTGTCTCGATGCTCTTGCTTCTCATGTGTTTTCCATTATTGTGAGCAATGTAGTTACTTCTTCAATCATGCCTTTTGGGAGCGCTCATGAATTATGGACAAAGCTTCGAGATAAATATGATGTGTCCAATATCATTGAGGATGATTGTATTGCTTCCACTTTCGGCCGTGATGAGTTCTCATCTTCATCTACTTCACCAAAGTGTTTCAAGACACAAGGTAATGATATGGTGAGTGGTGATGGAAATTGCAATGTTGGTATTGAGCTTACTATTGATGATCCTTCATCTATATCTCATTGCAATGGTTCATCTTTGGACTTAAACACATCTAGCACTAGAAATGATTTACATGCTTGTGTTGATAGTCCTTGCATATCATGTGTAAGTTGCTTGAAAAAATCTAATGATGATATGCTTGCATTGTCTTGTGGCCATGATAAAAATGATTCTATTTCCTCTAGTTGTTGTGTGTCTAACAATGTAGAGGAAACCAAAGATTCTATTGGTCAAGACAAGATCTTGAAAGGAGCCTCAAGTAACTCCTCATCTTTATTTCACGGTCCTCATATATGCCTTATGGCCAAGGGTTCCACGGTACCTCCTACCATGGAACCTAATATGTCTCGTGGTGATAAGAATGAGGATGAATATGAAGAAGAGGATTGGGTTGTCTCTCTACGCGATAAAGGTGAGAGTGTATTCAAGGTTCTTTACAAAGATAAAATTGCTAGCTCTCACTTCTTTGAAATCTTGACTACCGCTATTGAGAGCCAAAAACTTATTTGGATGCATGAGAACACCATTGATAAAAGGGTGCTCTTGAGCGAGAGTATGCCGATGATGTAGCATCTTTAAAGAATGATCTTGAAGAAGAACAAGAGACCGTAGCCTCTCTTGAGGAGCAACTTCAAACCCTTGAGGTGTCTCAAAATGAAATATTTGCTAAACTCACTAAAGAAAGAGACCATGCTAAAGCTAAATTAAAATTGCTTAAAAATGAAAAGTTCAATGTTGGTGTTGGCCATGATAAACTTGTTAAGGATCTAGATGATCTAGACAAGGCCCACAAGGCCTTGGAGAGCGAACACTCTATCCTCACCAAGTCATATGAGCAACTACAAGCTTCATATTTAAAAGAGCATGCTATGTTACCCTCTCTTCTTGATATGTCTTGTGATGATGCTTGTGCTACTAACTCTACTTCTTGTGAAGCATCTATCATGAAGGAGAATGTTGAGCTAAGGGCTCAACTTGATTTGCTAACTTGCAATTATGGGAAATTGGAAGAAAATCATGGAAAGCTTTCTAGCTCCCATGAGGATCTTCTAGCCTCTCATGATAGGCTAAAGTTAGCTCATGAGGCTATCATATCTAAGGCAACACCTTGTGAGCCTCATGTGGATACTAGCACTACTACTCAAAATGCTATATTGCCATGTGCTAGTCCTTGTAATTCATCCACTCATAGTATTGCTAAATCTTGTGATGAATTATCTTCCTTGCCTTGTTGCTCTAACAATGAAGGTTCTACTTCCTCTAGTACTTTTGTTGTTACTAACCATGTAGAGGAAATCAAAGAGCTCAAGGCCCAAGTCACTTCTTTGAAGAATGACTTGGTAAAGGGTCATGAAGGGAAATGCAAACTTGACACGATGTTGAGTATGCAACAATCCCCCAATGACAAGAGTGGACTTGGATTCAAATCCAACAACAAGAACAAGTCCAAGAACAACAACAACAAGAAGGGCCAAGTACAAGTCAAAGACCTGGCCAAGATTGTTTGCTTCAAGTGCAAAATTGAAGGGCACCATGTTAGATCTTGCCCTTTGAAGAAGAAGCAAAAGGGAAGCGGCCTCAAGCTCAAACTCATATTCAACCTCAAGTTGAAGAAATTCCACTTCCCAAGAAGAATCAAGCCAATGCTCCCATTGTGGAGAAATCTGGTGAGAAGAAGGAGAAGAAAAGAACTTGCTACATATGCCGTGAGAAGGGCCACATCTCCTCTTTTTGCACTATTGGTATCTCATCCAACTCTATCTCCATTGATGATGTTTATTCTCTTTGTAAGGATGAGGGTGGCAATGTGTTTGCCAAATATGTTGGTGCTCAAAGTGGTGTCAAGAAAAGAACCATTTGGGTTGCCAAGCCTATTGTGACTAACCTCTTAGGACCCAACTTAGTTGGGGACCAACAATGCAAAATTTGATCAATAGGTGCTCGTTGGAGGGCATTGGAGACTTGGCTACATCATGAAGAATTAAGGGATCTTCATCATTTATATTATATCAAGCCAAGTCTTTTGATTATCTTGCTACTATCATATATCCAATGTTCCTCCTTGCGGTAACATGTTCTCAACTCATTTATATTGAAAGTTACTCGCCCCTTTGCATGTGTTAGTTTTTGTTCCTAACATGTGTTTGTATATGTTGTGATTCCTATTTGCTTTTGCTTGAGAAATCAAGTCTATGCATGTTGGGTTGCACACCATGTATTTGTGTTTGTGTTGGAGCCTCTTTGCATCTTGTTGTATCCTATATGGCTCTTATGAGCGATTAATGGACAATCCCATTTTGGGGGAGTGACATTCCTTTGGGAATTTCATGATCCTAACAATGTGTGTACATGAGGAATATCACTTAGAATTGATATTGCAAGATTATCTAGTCTCTATGTGGTATGTCATCTTCATGAGAAATTCAAATTCTAATGTCCATTAATATCTCTACTTGGATCTTATTTGCCTCTTGTGAAAATAAATTCCTTATCACATTATGGGGGAGTAATAAGCTTTGTGCATATTACAAGCCTAGAAAATGTGAACATTTGAGGTTGTGTCACATAGAATTGATACAGTAAATTATCTCTCTCCTATGTGGCATGTTTGCTCAAACAAGCTCCAATTTGCTTAAATGGCTTCATTGCTAATATCTTTGTGGATCTTATTTGTGAAAGTTCTTCTTGGCATGGTTTTTCACAACGTGTCCCTCAATACATTTTTTGGAAAACCATGTGCTTCAAGTCATACTATTAATTGCTTTGCATGTTGGTATGAATACTATTAATTGCTTTGCATGTTGGTATGAATACTATTAATTGCTTTGCATGTTGGTATGAATACTATTAATTGCCTTGCATGTTGGTATGACTAAATGAAGCTATCAAGAAACTATCTTTGCATGATGGTTAACTCTTATCTTTTACCATATGCTTTGCTCGTTGTAAATATGATCTTATGTATACTTACAAACTACCACCGGGAAATATTTCCTAATACCTCTTGTCCTAGGACAATTGGTAATCAATTATGAGGTAGATATTTATTGATCATATTTACATTAGCTCTTGTGTTTAAATTGTCTTATTTATTGCCATGAATGTGTTGTGCTTTGACTCCCATGTGTCTTCCTTGCATCTTATGGATCTAATTTGTCTATTCAAACTTTCTTAGCATTTTAGTAGATATAGGTAGCATGATGATCCTAGTTTTGTGCATTTAGTATTCATATGCAAAATCCTAGATAATGCACTAATCTTGGGGGAGCTCTCCTATATTTGTTAGAATGCTTAACATCTCTTGATCATTATCAAAAATTTGGTTTTGGGAGACATAAACTTTCTTTTTGGTACTTTGTGCCATCATAAAAGTGTTGAGGGCTTGGTTTCTTTGTTGGAACCTTGATCTCTTAGGAGTTGGTTATCTCATTCCTTTGTGTTTAGGTTTAATTAGCTTCTTATAATGAGATAAGTCTTTGGAGTCAATCTTGTGTTGATTTGATTCTTTGATATAATTTGGACAACCATTGTCTCTTGGTTTATTTGGTGTTTTGTCCAAATTGTATCTTCCTTTGGTTCTTGAAAGTATTGTGCATGCATATTTAATATATGTATATCTTATGGCATGTGTCACTTTCTTTGATCCAATATATAGGGTAAACTCCATCAAATTCTAATTTGGCTAAGATGTGCATGAAATTCAAGTTCATATCTATATGCACATAGAATTGTGGAGTTTGTCCTATTTGTTGTAGTGTGTCTAACTACTTTGGACCCAATTAGTTTGGGGACCATTTTGTACTTACCTTTGTGTTAGGTACAATGGATATGCATTGAATGCTTGTCTCACTCTTGGAAAGAAGTGGTGACTCAATGGTAACTTGAGGCAAGCTAGGATGGTCATAGAACACATATCTACTACATCCACACCAATGCTATCTTGGTAACAAGTATCTTCTCATGCATACTTTTCGTGTATCCAACCTTATGGTTGCATCTTGGCATGAATCTCTTGATTTGCAAATGTTGTGCTTCTTGCAAAAGTCTTAATGAAACCTCTTTATTGTGAATGTGAGTAATTTGAGATGAGTGCATTTGTTGGGAAGTATTTTAAATCATGCTCATGATTCATCCATCCCAACTATGCCTATCTAGCAATATTGTTGCATATCAATTCCTCAAGGCTCTCACATGTGCAATATAGATGAAAGTGCAAATTTAGTTGCTTCTTTTGGTATCCCCATTTGTGATACTTGTTGCCTTTCTCAAATGCATCCCAACTATCTTCTATCCCTTGTTGGTATTTGTGATGTATTTTAGATGTTTGTGGTTGAAGTTCATGAATGTACAATAAGACAAAATTGAGCCTTTGGCCATGCTATTAAGCAAAAATTCTTATTGGTATATTGCATGACTTCATTTTGGGATATCATACTATATTTCTTGAGTATCCATTTTGTGTGTGCATGTTTCTGTGTGGATAAATATCTTTGTGATATTGCTCACTTAGAGAAACTTATACACATAAGAGATGATACATCCCCATTTGATATCTTATTTATTTGTTGCATGTTGATTGGTCATGCTAAGCAATATAATTCATTGAAGACTATGATGATGCTTTTTGCTCATCCTTGTAATAGTCTTATAATATGCTTTATCATGCCTTTCACATATCCTCTTGGTTGAGCCTTTTTATTATGGTGCCTCTTACTTGTTGCTCAACTATTTGTTTATTGCAAGTGTTAAGCTTAATTTTCTATCTATGATCTATTGCAAATGTTTGTGTTTTAAATGGTAATGAGGGAGTGAGGATTCCATGTTATGCATATTGTATTCAAATGCAACATTTTAATTTATGCATGTACCTTGGGGAGCTTTCTCATTTAATTTAGAGCACTATCTTTTGGTGATCATTAGAGTTTGATTCACTTGGTATATTTTGTTTTTGAATGATATTATGGGAGTGATGATTCCATGTTTGTGCACTTTATACTCCAATGCAAATTGTCTTGTTTTGTGCACAAACCTTGGGGAGCTTCCTCATATTATTTAGAGCAATCTTCTTGATCTTATCATAATATCTATCTTTCTTTTGGTATCTTCTTTGTGGTTCATTTGGTTGCTTGCTTCATTTGTTGAAGTTTCTTGACTTTGTTATTTTTTTTGCAATCTTTGATCCTATCTATGGTGTGATTCCTTCCGAATATTTGTAATTGGATATGTGCATTTGATTCCACTCAAATTATGAGAAATGCACACGCTATGGAGGAACTCTCACTATATTGGCCTTCTAAATTTTTCACCCATTTCGGCAATTGGTGCCAATGGGGGAGAAGTTTGGAGGGTTTAAGGGAATTTGGTTATGTCTTTGCTTTGTGCTTAAGCATGTGCCTTTATTGCATTGCATCTTGTTGCTTTGCATAGTTGAATATTTAGAGGAAACTCCACTAGGCTTTGAATGCCAATATATGCAATGAAAGTCAAGATCATTCACACATGCATATATTATGGGGGAGTTTGCTCTATAGATTCAACTTATTTGTTACTTAAATTCCTTATATAAACCCTCTCAAAGAGATTGTCATCAATTACCAAAATGGGGGAGATTGAAAGTGCATGGAGCCCCCATGTGTGGTTTTGGTAATTAATGACAATCCCTATGGACTAATGTTTGCATTGAGTTATATTTGTAGGAGTTGTCCATAGGCAATTCTTGAACCATATGTTGGCTTCAAGGTTGCAATAAGAAGAAATTGATGAAGGATATCAAGTGTCAAGTATGTCTTGAAGATGAAGATGAAGTGAGCCCTCAAGTTATCTCAAGACATCAACATGATGAAGAATGAAGAAATGATGTGCAAGTTCAAGATGAGCCAACTCGAAGAGATCATATGCTTGAAGCTTGACATCCATATGGTGTTCATGGATTTGAGAAGATGCGTCGAAGAAGAAGCTCTCCCATGGTGGATTATGGGGGAGCAATCTACAAGACTTCGTCAAGCAAGTACAATCAAGAAAGGCGTTCCATCTTGTTGCGGTCAAGACCATCATCATCAAGCTCAAGTGGAATGCGCAAGGTTAAGGTTTGCTCTTGATAGGGTTTCTTTCTCACCGGTCTCATGGTGTAGTTGGAGACCGGTTCTTAGTTTAGTTGCTGTACTATCAAGAGGGCTCTCGAGTGAGTAACTCGATCGTATCATTCGGAGAGAGCTCAAACCTTTGCATACTTGCATCATCTTTCTTGGTTGTTATTTGGATCTTATCCATGTGATGTTTTAGAGCTTGTGCTTATTCTCATGACAAGCTCTAGTTCTTCGAAAACGGATTTCGCATAGATCACTTGTTGCGTTTTCGAGTTTGGTGATTTTCTCGGTTTCTCATGTTGAGGTATTGCACCTCTAAAAATCATAGAAAATCATGTGGAGGTATTTTGTTGGGTAGCTCTTGTTGTCCTCTTTCCAACAAAATTAGTTTCATCTCGTTCTGATTCTTCAATCTCAAGATATTCGCATTTCCATATTTGAGTTTAAAAGAAAGAAGAAAAAGAGAAGAAAAGGAAAGAAGAGGAGGGGGTCGCCGGCGGTGGTGCGGGCGGTACCACCGGCCACGCAGCGGCCGGAGCCTCCGGGCTTGGTACCGCCCGTGGTACCGGGAGCCAATTGTGGCTCGGTACATGTGCGAGGAGGTTGGAGCCCCGGCGGTACCTTGGCCGGTACCCCGGCCGGAGGCTCCGGCCTCCCCTCCCGGCCCGCGCGCCCCAAGCCTCGCCGCGCTGCTCTACCATGGCCGGTAGTACCGGCCCTTCTCGGCCGGTACCTCCGGCCTCCCCCTCCAGCCCACGAGCGCCTCCAACGGGCAGAAAAATAGGGCCTGCTATTTAAGCCCCTTTCTCTCACCTTTTTGGGTTGCTTCTTCCTCCTCTCTTCTCAAGCTTTGCTCCACCATTGTTGTTCATACTTGAGCTTGAGATCTTTCTCCCCAACCAATGTTTCTTGCATCTTTTTGAGAGAAAGTTTGAGGGGATCTAGATCCACACTTTGACCAAACCAAATCACCTCTTTGTGAGTGAATCTTTGGGATCTAGATCTTGGAGAATTTTGTGTTCTCCTCTTTGTTCTTCCTCTCTTATTCCCCCAATAGCTTTTGTAGCTTTGTTGGAATTTGAGAGAGAACGACTTGAGCATCTTTGTGGTGTTCTTGCCATTGCATTTGGTGCATCGGTTTGAGTTCTCCACGGTGATTCGTGGTGGTGAAAGCAAGAAGGTTGTTACTCTTGGGTTCTTGGAACCCTAGATGGATTCTAGACCTTTGTGGTGATTTGTTGGGAGCCTCCGATTAAGTTGTGGATGTGTGCCCCAACCTTTGTGTAAGGCCCGGTTTCCGCCTCGAAGGAAATCCCTTAGTGGAACCTTGACCTAGGCCTTTGTGGCGAGGGTCACCGGAGATTTAGGTGAGGCGCCTTCGTGGCGTTCGGTGTGTGGTGTGAGTACCGCATCTTGGGGTGAGGCCTTTGTGGCGTTGGTGTGCATCGAGCAACCACACCTCAAGGTGAGCCTCTTGTGGCGTTCGGGAGCACTAAGCAACCGCACCTCTCCACGGAGATTAGCACTCGCAAGAGTGTGAACTCCGGGATAAATCATCGTCTCCCGCGTGCCTCGGTTATCTCTATACCCGAGCTCTTTACTTATGCACTTTACCTTGTGATAGCCATCGTGCTTGAAGTTATATATATCTTGCTATCACATACTTGCTTGTATTGCTTAGCATAAGTTGTTGTTGCACATAAGTGAACCATTGCTTAGAATAAGTTGTTGGTGCACATAGGTGAACAATAGTATATAGGCTTTGGGCTTGACAAAGTAAACGCTAGTTTTATTCCGCATTTGTTAAGCCCATCTCGTAAAAGTTTTAAATCGCCTATTCACCCCCTCCCCTCTAGGCGACATCCGTGTCCTTTCACCAGGGCCACGCTAGACAGTTCAGAATAAAAGAAGCCCAGAGCAATGGACGGAACCGAGATTCAAGTGGACCGCCACGTTAGACTGTTGGGGTAGGCGTGGGGTGGACTCCCCGGCGGCCCATGGCGAACTCTAGGAGGCTGGAGCCAGGGAAGGGAGATGGGTGCAGCTAGTCGATCCCGCGCTAGTGGACTCCTGGGCAGCGACGGGTGGACTCCTGCGGCTGTTCCGAGCATGGCGGAGCCAAGGGAGGGTGCACTTCCTATTTTAAGAATGGTTCAGACAAAATCACAGTGAAACAATTCTTATATGTCAAGAAACTATAGCAATTATTAACATGGCAGTGTGAACTTTGTGACAAGGAATAGTGAACTGCCACTATACGTAAGGAAAAAATAAAATTCTTGCTATTTTTTGCCTGCAAAGAAGTGAGTGTATTCCTCGGATAATTCGAACATTCAGATCTTAAAAAGAAAAGTGATCTGTTCTGGAAGAGCGAACTGGCTAAAATGAACAAGATGAACTTCGCAACAAAACAGGATAAAGTCCCTGAGTTGGACACGTGAACTTGCATTTTAAATAGAAGCGAACTTTACAGTATTATGTTTTATGTGCTTTAACTGAAATCAGTGGACAAACAAACCTCCAAGCAAAAAATAGTAAATTTCATGTGCGAACTAGGTGAACTTATATTTTTTCGCGCAATGCAATCGTCCAAACTTTGCAAAAATATAAAGCTAAAAGACAATCTGTATGAAAAGAATAACACATAGCAGCAGTTGAGATGTTGTTCTCTGTGAAATTCACGTTCTGAATCTACGAACTTACTCGTGGTACGTTTACGAACCGCAGATAGCCCAACACTAGGAAGCCACGCACGCGCAGTTCAGATGCATATTTAGTAGCAGCTGATCATCAGCGCTCGATAGCATCAAGAAGTGGGTGACAAGAATGAAATTGTTTTTTATGTGCTGCAATCGTCCAACATTTGCTCAAATAAAAAGCTAGCAAGATCTTTTATGAATAAAATCACAAAAGACAGCAGTTAAGCTAGCAACAATCTTTATGAATAAAATCACAAAAGGTGAACTTCTATGCGAGGAAGATGTGAACTTGCGAACAAAATTAAAAATACGAACTCCCTGATAAAAAGAGGCAAACTTCAGGTATATGAATTGAACTCCTTGATTTAAAAATACTTCAGTTCACAAATTGTGGTTAAAGTAAACTTATTATAGTTCACTTATTGAACTTCTGTTTCAAACATTTTAAAAGTTAACTTCATGAAATTTTAAATTTTGCTATCACAAAAGTGAACATCCTCCTCAGATGATTCGAACTTCAAGATTGAAAAAAGTGAACCTCTCTCGAACGAGTGATCAGCCTAAAATGAACTGCAGGTGGACATGTTCATATACTGCAAATGCATATATTTCATATACAGTGGTAAGCCATACCTTCTGTTTCGTTTCTTTTTCAATTCATCAATCCAAATGGAGCTCCAAGTGTTGTCATCACTCCCTGGAATAAAATGCAGAGCATGCTTGTATCAATATAGTGCCATGTATACATAATATATAAAGACTGATAATATGAACAAAAGAATAGAAAACTGAATACAAAGACAACCCCAAGTTTCTACTTGCAGTCACTAGGTGCTCACTTCAATTACTTCAAACTCCCCATGCACATACTATGAACTTCTGCATCCCATGTGATTTGAAGCTTTGAATATCTTCGTGCTGAGCAAAAATTCAGAAGTTCAGGCCAGTGCAAAAACGGTGATTTTCTTAACCACCCAGTATTTGTTTATCGGTTTTTGTCCTGCAGCAATTCCATACAAAGAACAACATGAGCAGCGTCGCAACAGCAGCTGTGTGCACACCAAGTGCACTTCCATGTTAACGAACGCGAACTGTCGGAACTAATGAAGAGAACAGCAGCTATTGAAGAGAATTAAAAAAATGGCTGAAGAACTGAACTAACTACAAAAATCAATTGAAGTACATCAGAAGTTCACAATTGAACTATGACTTCTTCTTTCTTGTGCAATACAGATATTCTGATGAAAAATATGGAGGGAGCTTTCTATAGCATGTTCTATTGTGTATTTGTGCATTAAGAAAGAAACGCGAAGAGCTTTCTATACCAGTTCTGAATAATGATAAGATAGCTAGGCCATTATCGAAAGGATCAGGCCGACATGCTTTTTCAATTACCTTGGATGCTGGGCTCCCACATCTGAACTTCTGCTGGCCTCCACCGGCCAGGTAAAAAATGGAGAATGCCCTGGTGCAAACTCCTAGAAATATAGAAGTGAACTTTGTCAACAGAAAAGGTGAACTTGAGTTGTTTTCCTATCAGCCACACATAAACAGTAAATACACCTATTTCATGGTACCCCTATTTTTCCAAAAGAGACATCATCACAGAAACAAGGAATGGGCTTTCTGATACCGAAAAGTGAACTTCTATCTAATCATCCAAACTTTTTCCCAGAATAAAACAAGAATAGCCAATCTGTAAACATTGCACTGGATGGATAAGAAAAGGTTACAGACCACTAAGCAAAAACGACAAATCACCATAGGAATGAACTTTTCCGTCCAAATATAGTGAACTGCACTTGACATCAGTTGGGTACAAACATTATCGAAAGGTTCTATATCCATTTATAAATGAACTTCTGCAATATGTAAAAAGAAACTGCCTATTTTGGTGTGTGCTTTGAACTGAAACCATTAACCAGACAAAAAAAACTATCGGAAAATAGAAAGTGAACTTGTTCTATTAAACACATAGAAGAATCACACCACAGAGATCCTAATTCACTGTTTCTGGCGAGAGTCGTCCAAAGATTGGGATGCAGGGCTACTCGTGGGAGAGTGGCGTCCCCAGACTGCCGAGCAGCGGGCCACTCGTGGGCCAGCAGAGGCCATCCATGGGGGCGGAGTGCACTCCTCGTGGTGGCGCCGCGCGAGGAGAGGAGCCAAGTGCTGAAGGATGCAGCGGGCGCGCGAGGTGGAGTAGGCCGGAAGCGAGCAGGGTGGATGTGGTCCGGCGGCGCGCGATGTGGAATCAGGTCGGCAGTGCGATGCGGCGGGAGGCCCGGAGTCATGGAGCTGTGGCGGCGCACTAGGTCGAAGGCCATGGAGGCACCGAAGGGGAAGGGGTGGGTCGGCGAGCCTGAGAGGAAGGGGTGGAGCGGCGCGCCGGAGGGGAAGGTGTGGGGTGCCGCGCCGGAGGCGACCGGGTGGGGCGGCGCGTCGGAAGGGACGGGGTGGGGCGGCGCGCCGGAAGAGACGTGGTGGGGCGGCGGTGCGGATGGGACAGGGTGGGGCGGCTCGTCGGAAGGGGTGGAGCGGTGCGTCGGAGGGGACGGGCTGGGAGTGGCGCGTCGGGGGGGAGGAGGGGGGAGGATGTGGTGGGGGCGGCGCGCCGGAGGGGAAGGAGGTGGAGTGGGTTGGGTGAGCGAGGAGGATGGTCGGGAGGGAGGGAGGTTGGGTACCGAGCGGTGGGTCGGTGGGAAGTTCAGTTGGTTTACTCAGGTTTTCTCGGGTCGGGAGGTTGGTTCGGTTTTGGGTGGGGGTTCGAGAATAGCTATTCTAGAACCCCTCTTAAGGGGGGTTCGAGAATAGTTGGGCTCTATATATAGCTCTATATATATATATATATATATATATATATATATATATATATATATATATAGGATAAATACTTCCTACTCACGGGTGTAACTACACCCACGTCTCATATACTACCATACGAAAGTATATAACATACTTTATTGGTTTGAGTATGTTCGTACACTATATCTAAGATACTCCATACCAACTTTGGTGAAAAAAAATTAAATACACCCATAGTTTGCACTATATATACAAAATACATGCATATTTATACGTAAATAAATAGTGTACGTAAAAAAATGTACATACTACCTACAAAGTAGTATATATACTACCAAAATATTTTTATATACTTCATACTACATGTATATAGTCTTCGGTATGATAGATACTACCTAGATTGTGTGAAACACACGTGGGAGTAACTACACCCGGGTGTAGTATGAATATGTCCTATATATACATATATATATATATATAGGATAAATACTTCCTACTCCTGGGTGTAACTACACCCACGTCTCATATACTACCATACGGAAGTATGTAACATACTTTATTAGTTTGAGTATGTTCGTACACTATATCTAAGATACTCCATACCAACTTTGGTGAAAAAAAATTTAAATACACCCACAGTTTGCACCATATATACAAAATACATGCATATTTATACGTAAATAAATAGTGTACGTAAAAAAATATACATACTACCTACAAAGTAGTATATATACTACCAAAATATTCTTATATACTTCATACTACATGTATATACTCTTCGATATGATAGATACTACCTAGATTGTGTGAAACACACGTATATATAAACATATTTGAAGGGAGATTCGTTCATACAAAAATGTCAGACCAACTAAATAAAAACTTACGATTCAAGTGTAGAATCTGCAATCTAGTTTACATCTAGAACCTGGATTGTAGCACTTATGAGATGTTAGGAAACCAGGAAACATAAATTAGGAAACCATGGCAGAACCATGGTGACATGGGCATACCCTTTGGGTACCCATTATTAGTATACCTGGCTCGGCCCAATATGGAGAAGACCCAATATGGAGAAGGCCCAACAAGGCAACCCGAAGATGTAGTCGACTAGGACTCTTGTAAAACCCTAGGCTGGTTGCATATATAAAGCTAGCCAGGGCACCCGAAAGAGAGAGGATCAACAGATAGACAGGAAATAGACAACATAGCTCCGCTATGGCGGCACCCTGTAAACACATCTATGATCATATACTGGATTGCTAGCAGCACGTAGGGATCCTCCACCGAGGGGACCCGAAGCTGGGTACGTCGTGTGCCTAATCTCGTCCCCGGAATCTCCATTGTCGCTCTCTCCCGAAACCCTAGTCTACAATACGTAGGCATTGCCGAGGTATTCCCTCGTCAATTGGCGCCGTCTGTGGGAATCGCGGCGGCTGGATTTTGTGATCCGGGCGGGATCCATCGAGTTCTTCATCGGCAAGACAGAAGACAGAGAAAAATCCAGATCGCATCTAGCTCATATACTTCGGAAGCGCTCAAATCCATCGTCAAGAAGCTGCAGTATCGAGCGTATCCATCGGAAAAATCAGCGCCTGACCAAGTGAACCGGAGTTGCCTGGGATCCAAGCGTTTAGCATGGAAAGAGGAAAAAGTAAGGCACGATGCTGCTTGGCGTGGAGATCGGATTAAATTTTCAGGAAAAAAAAAAAAGGACAGCGGCGAGATGTCATCGAATCAAGGAAACCATCGACGCGCAAGATGACAAGGCTCAACGAACCGGCGATGCGAGGCTGGACGAATCTATATTCAGATCAGGTTCTACGTATCTATTCAAGGGCACCCAAAACTTCCTGGCAAATTGATCCTGGCAAGGTTCCACGTGATCTTGTCCCCTTCAAGGCCACCATAAACACTCGATTGCTTGGCCTTTGGCAGTATCATGCATGCATTATCTGGAGCACTAAGTCCTCAAGTACAGGCCGCAGATTGAAATACTCCATCGACAAGTTTGATTGATATGTATACTGAGCATGAAAATCGTTTGGAAAATCGTCATGGTCCTCCGTCTGATCAAGTTGCAAACTCTCAGAAGAAAGGCATGGCCAGCAGAGAGGAGCACACGTTTCCTGGAAGGGATTGCATGCACACATGCACCCATTGTTTGTGCTCACGGCTGACGGGATCTCTCCCTATACGATCTCATCTCTTTCTTCTTACAATTTTATTTTTCTCTTCTCTAGTTGATTATTCTATTCAGATCTAACCTCTTATGCAATGCAAGATCAGATTGGAAATTTAGCAGTCAATTCAGCGGCGCCATATTCACTGCCTCGCACCGACAAATCACGGCTAGCTTGGTTCATCATGCAGCAAGATTTTCGTATACCAATACAACCGCAGATCGTGATACGCTCCGACTATTCGCCATCGAGCATTTGTCACGCCCGGGGGCTCGTCCATCGCGGATTCAACGTCACGGATTCGGCATCCGACGCAAGAACCATCAGGTGATATGTTTCCAGTTAATTACTATTTACAAAATATTATTTGGACAAATATTTTTTTCGGCTCGTACGGTTATCTGCGCGCAGAATTTGTCCACTTCAATACAATTGCGGATCGGAACAAGCTTCAGTTACTTCGCCATCGCACGTCGGTTACGCTCGGGGCTCGCCCGTCGTGAACTCGACGGTCTAGTTTGTTTCACCGACTCCGCCATATCGACTACGTCTGCTTCGTCGACTGCGTCCGCCATATCTTGCACGTTGGCTTCACCGCACCCGATAAAAAAAAGCTAAGTGTTCATCCTTCAAGAGTCGATTATTATTTTTGCCACACCCGAATACTCGGGGGCTACGCCATTACTTCGTTACCACAAATATACTCGGATACTTGGTGAATTTCTTTTCTTCGGCTCTGGATATATCTTCTCCGGTTCAGTGGAATTATTTTCTCCGGCTCAAGTGGAATTATTTTCTTCGACTTAGTGGATTTATCTTCTTCGGAACAGTGGATTTATTTTCTTCGGCTTGCTGGATTGTTTCTCTTCGGGTTATTATTGGTTCACTCTTATACAATATTACCCGATGCGTTTCCGGGACAATGGATCCATCTTCTATGGTTATTACTAGAACTATTTTCTTCGGATCAATGGATTCATCTTCTATGATATCAGCGGATTCATCTTCTATGATTATTACTGGATCCTTCAGGGCAATAGATTCATCCTCTATGATATCGACGGATTTATCTTCAATATATGCTCTATATTTAATGGCGTAATCTTCAATATGGATTCATCTCAAATACTTCATCTGGGATTCATCTTCGTATATTATTGTCTATGGCTTCATCTTAAAAGGCTTCACCAAATATGACGCCGCGACTCCATCAACTTATTTCGACGTCACGCCTAACGCTCGGGGGCTCGACAACGATTTCGCCTCGGGTCACGACTGCGACACAACAATCATGACATCACCTCAGCAACGCTCGGGGGCTCGGCTATTTCTTCATCAACAATTTTGCGGCATCCACTTTTGCTATTTGGTGGTTTCTACTTTGGCTAGATTTGTTATCTACACTCGAAGACTTCATCATGCATCGACTTCGTCGTGTCCAAAAAGTTAAGTGTTCTTTTATTTTGCACAAAGTTGATTATCGTTTATTTTCATCGCACCCGACAGTTGGGGGCTGCGCGGCATATATTCACTTTACATATCATCAAATCTGAGCATCTGACACCACATGCGAAAAAGAGAGTCAAGGGAAAGATAGAAAAAGTTTGTTTATTTGTGCAGGAGAAAGCAAAATTCAAAGTATATAAGAGAGAACCCGATGAAATTGTCTACAGGGAGAACTCGACGAAATTGTCTTCAAGAAAAAACAGGACCCGAAGAATTATCTTCAAGGAGGTGCCGAAGAATTATCCTCAAGGAGTTGCCGAAAAATTATCTTCAAGGGGGTGCCGAAAAATTATCTTCAAGGGGGTGCCGAAGAATTATCTTCAAGGAGGTGCCGAAGAATTATCCTCAAGGAGTTGCCGAAAAATTATCTTCAAGGGGGTGCCGAAAAATTATCTTCAAGGAGGTGCCGAAGAATTATCTTAAAGAAGGTCCCGAAAAATTATCTTCAAGGAGGTCCCGAAAAAATATCTTCAAGGAGGAACCCGAAGAATTGTCCTCAAATAGGACCCGAAGAAATTTTCCTGAAGGAGGAACCCGAAGAATTGTCCTCAAATAGGACCCGAAGAAATTTTCCTGAAGGAGGAACCCGAAGAATTGTCCTCAAATAGGACCCGAAGAATTGTCCTCAAGGAGGACCCGAAGAAATTTTCCTGAGAGAAGAACTCGACGAAATTTTCATCAAGGAGAAACCAAAAAAAAAAAAAAAAAAAGTGGAAAAAAAAGAAAAAAGAAAAAAAGAAGAGAAAAAAAAGAAAAAGAAAGAGGACGGACAAATCTTCGGGTCCATTGACTCGTCATTTGTTCTGAGCAAGAGTATCGGCGATGTGCCTGACGACAATATAGAAGAACCAATATATTCGGCTGTCTCATAAAGCCCGAGAGAAAAATATAGAAGAACCCGCAAAATGGGTCATTGCATCAGCCGAACAAGGCACTTGACAATATATTCTCGGAACGCCAAAGTTGCGATCAATTTCGAATGCCGCAAATTTGCGAAGGTAAGACCCCGGATCCGTTCTGTTGGGCGTGGCATCGCCAAAGACTGCGCTCTGCTACTTTTATCCGTATCAACGGATACGAAGAAAAATCCTAACGGACGCGTTAGGTACCAGATAAACATGGCTCGGGACTCGACGGAATGGTAAGACCTTAAGCGGCACTGTCGAGTTTTGCACCGGTATCCCGAGATCATGTCCGGGGACGTGATCTTGAAGTAGGTTTTTGCGGATTGCCACTAGAGCGGTTAACTAGTACCTGATCCGTCGGATGAACTAGCCCCAATTACCATTATCCCTGTACAATATAGATATGGATGTCAAATAAAAATAGCAACGGCTACAGGTCGATAAAAAGAGGGGCTGTGCCAAGTTCTTTATCGAGTAGTACAACTTGAGCCTATGCCTAGGTGCAAGCACCTGCCCATAGGCTCGGGGGCTACTCTTATCAAGAATATTGTTCACCCTCCCGATAAGAAAGAGGAAAAATTGTGGAGTCAATTACAAGCAAGTTGAGCCTACACCCAAGTGCAAACACTTGGCTGTAGCCTCGGGGGCTACTCCCATCGGGAGCGCTGGTCGCGCACCCGATAGAAAAATAACTTCGACAGCATTTACGACAATCAAGGTTTGTAGACTCAACTCGATTCTACGACTCGAGTGGAGCCTACTCCCGTCGGGAGCACATGGATTTCATCAAGTTCTCCAGAAATATAGTTAAAGTTCTTCATCGAGTAGTACAACTTGAGTCTATGCCCAAGTGCAAGCACTTGCCCATAGACTCGGGGGCAACTCCCATCGGGAGCGCTGCCGCGCACCCGATAATTTCAAGAATCGTCGACATCATCTACGCTACACAAGATCTACGACATGGACCTCGCCTTGTATTTCTTCGACTTCGGAGATGGTTATGCTTGGAGTTTCTACGCAAGTCTTCGACTTCCCTCTAAACTCGGGGGCTACTGACATGGGCATACCCTTTGGGTACCCATTATTAGTATACCTGGCTCGGCCCAATATGGAGAAGACCCAATATGGAGAAGGCCCAACAAGGCAACCCGAAGATGTAGTCGACTAGGACTCTTGTAAAACCCTAGGCTGGTTGCATATATAAAGCTAGCCAGGGCACCCGAAAGAGAGAGGATCAACAGATAGACAGGAAATAGACAACATAGCTCCGCTATGGCGGCACCCTGTAAACACATCTATGATCATATACTGGATTGCTAGCAGCACGTAGGGATCCTCCACCGAGGGGACCCGAAGCTGGGTACGTCGTGTGCCTAATCTCGTCCCCGGAATCTCCATCGTCGCTCTCTCCCGAAACCCTAGTCTACAATACGTAGGCATTGCCGAGGTATTCCCTCGTCACATGGAAGCTACTAAAACCACCTAGGACCATATTGTCACCTGGAATCAGGTAGTAGTTTGTTCCGTGCTTTCACTAGGAGAGAAAAAAAGAGCATTAGTCTGGTTTGTAAGGGTCTTTAGTCCGATTTTCCAACCAAAACTATAAAATCGGGACTAAAGGTCTCCTCTTTAGTTATGGTTGCGTTACGAACCGGGACTAAACGTTCTCCATGTGGGCTGCGGGCGCATGCTGGGGCGAAGGACCTATAGTCCCGGTTTGTAACACTAACCGGGACTAAAGGCTATGACATCTATTTTTTCATCCATTTTTTTGTTTTTCCATTCAATTTATTTTTCTATTTTTTAGAATTTCTAGTACTTGTGTTATTTAACTAGTTTAGTCTCTAACTACAATTAATCTCTCTAGTCAATTTACTTACTTGTGGTCAAACTTTTCGATCGGTCACTCATCCTCAAACTGCTCCAACACTACAACTCTTAACTTCTAAGTTCCTTCCGTCCTGCTTTCAAGTACTTTGCGCGCACGCTATTGGTATTAGTATCATATCAATCCTATTAATCTCTTAGCCACGATGTCACACTTCTTTATTGTTTGAATTCCAAATAATTACTTTAAGAAACAAAAGTAATAAACTAATAATAATATTTAACAAATAAAAAAATGTTTTAATATTTTAATACATATTTTTTGCAAAACCTAAAATATGAAATTTTTCATATTTCCCTTCGGCAGTTTGAGAATCTAAAAAAATCCCCCCGGTGAAATCGGATGTAACTTTTCGCGTAGATAGATTTTCATATATTAAATATTTTTTCGAGTTCATATGCAAAAGTAATAGCCATCTTACCAAAAATACAGTTATTTGCAAAATAAGTCAAAATTCATGTTAGTTATTTTCGATAATAACTAGATCACCTAGCCTACCTACATCTAAAAGGATTTTTAATTTTGAATTTTCTATAATTTTCTTTTGTATTTTACAAAGCTAAAAAGGCGATCCAAGGTGTGTGTGTGGAGAATCTAAAAAAGAGGCTCGCATCGGCGGAGCCTGCCACAACCCCTTTAGTCCTGGTTGTTGTCTCCAACCGGAACTAAATGTCTCATATGACCCGAGACTAAAATCGTGCGGCGTTCTAGCCGTTCGAACCGAGACTAATGCTCACATTAGTCCCATTAGTCCCGGTTCGTAATGCGATTGGGACTGATGCTCGGACAGCTCCCGAACGAAAGTCCTGTTTTCTACTAGTGTTCCACATGTAGAAAAATAATAATGTGGAAACTCTCAAAAAAATAGTTGAGCGTTATGTTGCACATTGTCCCAATTTCTGTACAGAATTCATAGTTGAGCACAACACTACAGGAATGGACGCATACGCCGACGGCCAGCTGCCCTCGGCGTAGCCATGCCTGGCCCTCGGCATAGGCTACGCCGACGGCAGCCCTCGGCGTATGGCGTCGGCGTTTAGGTCCCTCGGCATAGACAATATTGCCGTCGGCGTAGCACGCTACGCCGATAGCAAAACCGTCGGCATACAAATTCAAAAAATTTGAATTTTCATTTTTCCAAAAAAAATTCAAAAAAAAAAGTCGAAAAAATAATAATTTTTTTTATATGCAGAGGACTTTGCCGTCGGCATAGAGTTTTAAAATTTTTCAAATTTTTATTTTTTTACACCATTTTTTTTCTTTTTTTTACTTGTTTATCTTTCACCCATACACTTTTAACTCTAAGTACACTTAATCCTAGGTCAAATTACAATCATGGTTAAACTTCCCAGCCGGTCACCCATCCTCACACTACTCCAACCTCGGCACGCTTAACTTCTTGGTTCCATTCGGATGAGCTTCCCTTAAAGAATTGACACCTTCTCGATAATAATAGTCTATCAACCCTATTAACCCTTGCACAGTGATGTCACAACTCTTTATTTTTGAATTCCAAAAAATTACTTAAGTAAACAACAATGAATATATAAGTAACAATGAATAATAATATTGAATTCAAATAACAATAAAATAATTTTATTTTTTGGTTTTTTTCTATTTAATATGGAATAATTAATTTCTTTAAATCGAAAAATTGAAATTCCACAAATAATATGTCTAAATCGATCAGAAAAATGAGAGGAATCTAAATATAAAATCCATATCATCATTTGAACCTAAAAATTAGAGTAATCCAAATATGACGTCCAGTTTGCCATCTGGCCAAAACGGTCCCCTCGGGAGATGCGAAATGGCCGTACCGGACGCGCTGGTGCACCGTTCGCCAACATGCTAAACGGAAAAAAATTAGCACATAAAGTGATGTGTTATAGACCTAAAAACATTTTTCGCGGAATTTATTGAGCGACGGAAAGTGTACCCCTAGTTCAAATCCGGTCAGTTTCCAGCGGATTCGGCGGGACACCGCATGAAGCCGCAGGGATTTCCAGATAGCTAGCACACATATATGGCATGTGATATGTGGTGCGGAGGCGGTGTCCTACCACTACGCGGAGGTCTCGCGCAATACTAAAATACGCCTCATGTAGCTGCTTCACAAAAAAAAAAACTCGTTTTGGCACCCCGAAAATGAAAAAAACCATCGCCCATGGGTCGGATTGGAAATCCGCTCCCGTGGCCATGCCTTCCTTCCCAGGGACCACGCATGTGCCAAATATGGCCTCGTTCCGACAAACTATGCGGTGTCACATGCCGTTTCCTACTCATTTGCCCTAAAAGCCATAGAACTCCGGACGTGATAGCTCTGTTTGTGAAGGGTTTTCCAAAATAATTGCCGTATCCTAATTCCAATTTTTGGAGTGGTTACTAGGACACATAAAATGACGCCATGCGGCTCCAAGGGATTTTCTAACTTAGTTTAAATTGCCATCCGGCCAAAATGGGCCCCCACGGAGATGCGGTACGGCCATACCGGGCGCGCTGGTGCACCCGGTCACCATCGCGCTAAACGGAAAACATTTAGCACATAAATTGATGTGTTGTAGACCTAAAAATATTTTTCCCGGAATTTATTGAGCGACGGAAAGTGTACCCCTAGTTCAAATCCGGTCACTTTCCGGCGGATTCGGCGGGACACGGCGAGGAAGCCGCGGGGATTTTCAGATAGCTAGCACGCACATATGGCATGTGATATGTGGTGCGGAGACGGTGTCCTACTAGTACACGGAGGTCTCGCGCAATACAAAAATACGCCCCATGTAGCTGGTTCACAAAAAAAAACCCGTTTTGGCACCCCGAAAATGAAAAAACCATCAGCCATGGGTCGGATTGGAAATCCGCTTCATCCCAGGGACCACGCACGTGACAAATATGGCCTTGTTCCGACAAACTATGCAGTGTCACGGACCGTTTCCTACTCATTTGCCCTAAAAGCCATAGAACTCCGGACATGATAGCTCTGTTTGTGAAGGGTTTTCCAAAATAATTGTTGTATCCTAATTCCGTCTTTTGGAGTGGTTACTAGGACACATAGAATGACGACATGTGGCTCCAAGGGATTTTCTAACTTAGTTTAAATTGCCATCCGGCCAAAACGGGCCCCCACGGAGATGCGGTATGGCCGTCACGAGCGCGTCTGTTGCACCCATTCACCATCGCGCTAAACGGAAAAAATTTAGCACATAAAGTGATGAGTTGTAGACCTAAAAACCTTTTTCCTAGAATTTATTGAGTGACGGAAAGTGTACCCCTAGTTCAAATCCGGTCACTTTTCAGCGGATTCAGCGGGACACAGCAGGAAGCCGCAGGGATTCCTAGATAGCTAGCACGCACATATGACATGTGATATGTGGTGCGGAGGCGGTGTCCTACTACTATGCGGAGGTCTCGCGCAATACAAAAATACGCCTCATGTAGCTGGTTCACAAAAAAAAACCCGTTTTGGCACCCCGAAAATGAAAAAACCATCGGCCATGGGTCGGATTGGAAATCCGCTTCCGGGGCATTGCTTCCCATCCCAGGGACCACGCACGTGGCAAATATGGCCTCGTTCCGACAAACTATGCGGTGTCACGGACCGTTTCCTTCTCATTTCCCCTAAAAGTCATAGAACTCCGAACTTGATAGCCCTGTTTGTGAAGGGTGTTCCAAAATAACTGTCGTATCCCAATTCCGTCTTTTGGAGTGGTTACTAGGACACATAAAATGACGCCATGCAGCTCCGCGGGATTTTCTGACTTCGTTTAAATCGCCATCTGGCCAAAACGGGAACCCGATGACATATAAGAAAGTGTTTGAATTGTTACTATATTAACATGATATACATGATTCAAATGTGCATGATTTTGACATAAACGGATAGAGGATGTTTTTCTGAACATTTTGATACCTTGTACGCATTTTTCTGACATCATATGAATTAGTTATGATTTTTACAAAATTAGACAAATTAGACAAATAATCTACGCCGAGGGTGGCCGTCGGCGTAGCCCTGTCTACGCCTAGGGCCAAACATATGCCGAGGGCTGCCCTCGGCGTAGACTTCGCTACGCCAACGGCAACGATACGCCGAGGGTGAGATTCGCTGGCTGGCCGTGCCGGGCCATACGCCGACGGCCCCGACATTTGGCCGTCGGCGTATGCCACGGCCCTCATCGCCATTCCTGTAGTGCAATGCATATGTTTCTTTTCGAACTTTTGCTTGTGAATAGTGTTTAGATTATAATGGCGCTTGATTAGGTCTACCAAGAGCCGAAGCCGATCCTTCATTTCAATAATGATTCCGGAGATAACAATACTTGTCACGTTCCAGATCATTTAACGTACCAACAAATTCCCGTAGCCATTCTCTAATGGACGGGCCGATCGAGAGTTTGTAAGATAGCGCTTCACTAGTAGAAAACCTCTCATCCATCTAAGCCATTGGTACCGGTTCCCTTACGAACCGGTACCAATGGGGTCATCTGCACCGGTTCAAGGGCTCTGGCGGGCGAGAAGATTTGGTACCGGTTCGTGAGGAGCTTTCGTACCGGTTCGTGTTAGGAACCGGTACGAAAGGTCTTCGGCCAAAATTCAGACGCGTGGTGGGGCCCGGGCTGGACCTTTGGTACCGATTCGTAACACGAACCGGTACCAAAGGGTACCCAGCTATATCAAATCGCCCAGATCCCTTCCCGAGCCCCCTGGCTCTCATTTTTCTCTTCTTCCTCACACTCTAATTTTTTCTCCACCTCTCACACTCCAATAATTTTATTTTTCTCCACCATTTTAACAAGATTAACGGCATACATCTATCCAAGGGTTAGCAATATCATCCTTCCTTCCGGCGTTCCTAATTTAGCTCAGTTCTTTGGTAGTTTTAACTCGTACTATTTTTGTAGTGCAAGCAAGGTGTTCGATGAAATGCCTAAGTTAGTGATTTTATTTTTTTATATGCAATTTGAGCTGAAATTATGGTATGTTTTGTAGGTTTTAATTAGTATCATCCCCGTCCTTACCGCTGTCGATCGCCAGCGTCGTCCCCTAGCCGGCACGGTACCACCTCGGTGAGCCCCTCTTCTTTTATAAAAAGCAATTAGTTTTATGTGATGAACTTGAATATTAATTAAGTTGGTCACTCATATATCCATGATGTTGTGATTTTAATGATTTTTGATATACATATAAAATGCAGATGAGTCGACAATGGATGTACGGTGACCGGTGCCATCCCGAGTTCATTACTGGCATGCATTATTTTCTCAACGTGGCTGAGGCAAACAGGCGGTCGAATGGTTTCATGTATTGTCCATGTAGTTCCTGTAAGAATATGAAGGATTACTCTACCTCGAAGACCCTTCACGTCCACCTGCTGGAGAATGGTTTCATGCCCAGCTATAATTGTTGGACCAAGCACGGAGAAAGAGGGGTTATATTGGAAGACAACGAAGAAGAAGAGGATAGTGACAACTATCCCTTATTCACTGAAGACGGTGGTAGTAGAATGGGGGAAGACGAAGCTGAAGAATAGCCCATTTTCGATGAGCCGATTTTTGATGACCCGGATGACGATTTGGGTCGGGCCATTCTTGATGCGAAGATGAACTGCGGAAATGAAAAGGAGAGGTTGAAGTTGGAGAAAATGTTAGAGGATCACAACAAACTGTTGTACCCAAATTGCGAAAATGGTCGAGAAAAAGCTGGGTACCATGCTGGAATTCGTTGCGGTGGAAGGCGAGAGAATGGTACTTCGACAAGGGATTTGAAAAGTTGCTGAAAATAATAAAGAAGATGCTTCCGGGGGAGAACGTGTTGCCCTCTAGCACGTACGAAGCAAAGAAGGTTGTCTGCCCTCTAGGATTAGAGGTGCGAGAAGATACATGCATGCATCAATGATTGCATCCTCTGCCGCGGGGAGTACGAGAATTTGAATGCATGCCCGGTATGTAGTGCATTGAGGTATAAGATCGGGCGAGATGACCACTGGCGATGTTGAGGGTGAGTCCACCCCCGGGAAGAGGGTTCTGCGAAGGTGATGTGGTATGCTCCTATAATACCACGGTTGAAACATTTGTTCCAGAACAAAGAGCATGCCAAGTTGTTGCGATGGCACAAAGAGGACCGTAAGAAAGATGTGATGCTGAGACACCCCGCTGACGGGTCGCGGTGGAGAAAAATCAAAAGAGAGTTCAAGTCATTTTTAGATGACGCAAGGAACTTAAGATTTGGTCTAAGTACAGATGGCTTTAATCCTTTCGGGGAGCGAGCTCCGGTCATAGCACACTGGCCGGTGACTCTATGTATCTATAACCTTCCTCCTTGGTTGTGCATGAAGCGGAAGTTCATTATGATGCCAGTGCTCATCCAGAGCCCGAAGAAACCCGGCAACGACATTGATGTGTACCTGAGGCCATTTGTTGAAGAACTTTTAGAGTTGTGGCGTGACGAAGGTGTACCTGTGTGGGATGAGCACGAACAAAAGGAATTTAACCTACGAGCGTTGTTATTTGTAACCATCAATGATTGGCCTGCTCTTGGTAACATTTCGGGGCGAGTCAAACAAGGGATACAATGCATGCACACACTTGTTTAGGTGAGACCGACGAGTAATTATTTGGGAAACAAGAATGTGTACCGGGGCATCGTCGATTTCTTCCAAAACAACATCACGTAAGAAAGAGAGGAAAGCATTTCGGAGGTGAGGCGGATAACCGAACGAAGCCTACCCGCCCTAATGGGGAAGTTATATATGATATGGTCAAGGATTTAAAAGTGATCTTTGGAAAGGGTCCCGGCGGACAATACTGTTCCGCATGATGTTGACGGACACGTACCCATGTGGAAGAAGAAGTCGATATTTTGGGAGCTACCCTACTGGAAATTCTTAGAGGTTCACTCTGCAATCGACGTGATGCACGTGACGAAAAATCTTTGCGTGAACCTGCTAAACTTCTTGGGCGTGTATGGGAAGACAAAAGATACACCGGATGCACGGCGGGACCAGCAAAGTATCCACGAAGGAAACAACCCGAATCCAGAGAAGTATCAAGGTCCTGCCAGCTATGCTCTTACCAAAGAGGAGAAGGAGATCATTTTTGAAGTCCTGAGTAGCATCGAGGTCCCGTCTGGCTTCTCGTCGAATATAAAGGGAATAATAAACATGTCGGAGAAAAAGTTTCAAAACCTAAAGTCTCATGACTGCCACGTGATTATGACACAATTACTCCCGGTTGCATTGAGGGGGCTTCTGCCGGAAAATGTTCGAGTACCCATTGTGAAGCTATGTGCGTTCCTCAATGCAATTTCTCGAGAAGGTGATCAATCCACTTACTCTACAAAATTTACGGAAGGATGTGGTCCAATGTCTAGTCGGCTTCGAGTTGGTGTTCCCACCATCCTTCTTCAATATTATGACACATCTCCTAGTTCACCTGGTCGAAGATATTGGCGTTCTCGGTCCTGTATTTCTACACAACATGTTCCCCTTTGAGAGATTCATGGGAGTCTTAAAGAAGTACGTTCATAACCGTGCTAGGCCGAAGGAAGCATCTCCAAGGGCTATGGAACGAGAGGAGGTCATTGAGTTTTGTGTTGACTTTATTCTCGACCTTAAGCCGATCGGTGTTCCTGAATCGCGCTATGAGGGGAGACTGCGTGGAAAAGGCACGCTAGGAAAGAAATCAGCAACGTGTATGGACGGACATTCTTTCACTCAAGCACACTACACAGTTCTACATAATTCCATCTTGGTGGCTCCGTACAAAGAGGAACACAAGGAGATCTTACGCTCTAAATACCCGGAGCAACGTGAAGATTGGATTGATGGAGAACACATGAAGACTTTTGGCGGTTGGTTGCAAACACGTCTCATGAATGTCACCGATGACGAGCAGCTGTACTTGTTGGCCAAGCAACCATCTTCTACTATATCGACTTTTCAAGGGTACGAGATTAATGGGAACACATTTTACACTTTAGCCCAAGACAAAAAGAGCACCAACCAAAACAGTGGTGTCCGCTTTGATGCAGAAGATGGCAATGGGAACAAGGTCACATATTATGGGTACATAGAGGAGATATGGGAACTTGACTATGGACCTAATTTCAAGGTCCCTTTGTTCCGGTGTAAATGGTTCAACCTCGAAAGACGGGGTACAGGTAGACCCGCGATGCGGAATGACTACGGTGGATTTCAAGAATCTAGGGTACGACACCGAACCATTCGTCCTAGCCGGTGAAGTGGCTCGGGTTTTTTATGTGAAGGATATGTCTAGCAAACCGAAAAAAAGAAAAGAAAGGCAAGAGGACACATCATACGATGAGCCAAAGCGGCACATAGTTCTTTCGGGAAAAAGAAACATCGTGGGAGTAGAGGACAAGACGGACATGTCGAGAAGATTATAATAAGTTTGACGATATTCCACCCTTCAAGGTAAAAATTGACCCAAGCATCATCTTAAACAATGAAGATTGTCCATGGTTGCGTCGCGGTAAGAAGAAAGGGAAACGGGCGAAGAAAACTCGGAAGACTAGCTAGCTACATATAGGGATCATAACTTGTGTATCTCAATATGGAAATCACTTTTGTGTAATGATGTTACTTGTATGTAAGATATTAACAATGGAGATGGTTGGCTTGTTTTACTAGTTAAGTCACGGGCTTGCGGGGAAATTTTTCCGAGGCGGAACTTCCGAATATGCCATATATAGGGCATGTGCACCAAGGGCATATTCGAGAAGTTCCGCCACGGAGATTTCCCAACCCTTTCCCCAACATTGTTAGAGGAGATGGAGTCTTCCACGGGCTTGCAGGGAAAAAATTCCGAGGCGGAACTTCCGAAGATGCCATAGGGCGTGTGCACCAAGGGCATCTTCGACAAGTTCCGCCACGGGAGATTTCCCAACCCTTTCCCCAACATTGTTAGAGGAGATCGATGGAGTCTTCCACGGGCTTGCAGGGAAAAATTTCCGAGGCGGAACTTCCGAAGATGCCATAGGGCGTGTGCACCAAGGGCATCTTCGACAAGTTCCGCCACGGGAGATTTCCCAACCCTTTCCCCAACATTGTTAGAGGAGATCGATGGAGTCTTCTACGGGCTTGCAGGGAAAAATTTCTGAGGCGGAACTTCCGAAGATGCCATAGGGCGTGTGCACCAAGGGCATCTTCGACAAGTTCCGCCTCCCATGTTGGCTTGTTGAGCTGCTTCCCATGGTGTATCGATGCTCCTTTTATAGGCACGGCGCCGCTTCTACTTTGTCTTCTTCTTCCTCCGACAGGGCGTCGTGCGCTACATACTTTAGCTCATCGAGCAGAGCGTCCTTATCCCACCGACAGCTTTAGTACCGGTTGCACCCACCAACCGGTACTAAAGGTTACCCACGCGTCCTTATCCCACCGACGGGCGTCGTGCGCTACATACTTTATCTCATCGAGCAGGGCGTCCTTATCCTGCCGACAGCTTTAGTACCGGTTGCACCCACCAACCGGTACTAAAGGTTTGCCTCTGTCTTCCTGCCTATTTTCTTCTCGCGCTTTCCACCGGTGCCCGCCTCTGTCTTCCCGCCATTTTTTCACTATATATATGTAGGCTTGGCCACCATTTACATATCACATCTAGACTCATATCTGCAAACCTCATCATTCTCTCCCATGGCTTCCATTGCATCTCTAACACCCCGGGAGGCGGAGGCGCTTTGCGCCTCGAACTACCCCTGCCCACCGGGCTACCGCGTCCCTACCGGCTGGTTGCTAAGCGTCGGAGGCGTACCGGTCCCTCTAGTCCCTCTAGGTGTGGCGCGCGAGATGGCCATCATGAACCACTACTACTTCGAGCTCACGCCAGAGCAGCGGAGGAATCCCCAGTGGCATCCCGACTACAGCCCGACTTGGGAAAGCTTCTTCATCAATCGGCGTGAGAGGGCGCTTGCCGAGCACGAGGAGGGCGGCCCGCCTCCTCCGAACTTCAACGAGGCCGGCCGTCGGCCGTGGTGGCGCGGCCGGACTCTCCAGGGCGTCATGGCCTACCGTGGCCCCCGCCTGCGCTACCCTCAGTCCCAGCCCACGCGTGCTCACCCGCCGACGTTCGAGTACCGCGACCCCGATGCCAGCGACGATGATGACGGCGACTACGATGACTACGGTGGCGACTACTACAGGGCTAGGCACGAGTATGACTGAATGACTCCAACGGTAGAATTTGGCCATGTATCTTTAATTTTCAGTTAAGCTATGTACTTTTAATTCGAGTTCACTCGTAATAAAATTTTATTCCCGCCCTTTCTTTCCCGCCTTTTTTCTCCCACGCGCGTCGTCGTGGCGGGAAAGTTTCCGCGCGACGTCGTACGTGGCGGGAAACTTTCCCGCGCGGACGGCGTCGTGGCGCGAGTAAAGAAAACAAATAGAAAAGAAATATAAAAGAAAAGGAAAGAAAAGAAAAAGAAAAGCAATAGAAAATAATAAAAAGAAAAGAAATAGAAAATAAAAGAAAAAGAAATAGAAAAGTAAAAAGAAACAGAAAAGTAAAAAAGAAATAGAAAAGAAAAGGAAAGAAAAAAAAATAGAAAACAAAAGGAAAGAAAAGAAAAAGAAACAGAAAAGTAAAAAGAAACAGAAAAGTAAAAAAGAAACAGAAAAGAAAACAGCAAAAGAAAAAAGAAAACAGCAAAAGAAAAAGAAAACAAAAAAAAAACCGACTTAGCCGCGCGCCCAAACCCCACACTTCACACAGTTCAGACGCAAAACCGCCGCGCGCCCACGCCGTCGCCGTCGCCCACGCATGCCGTCGCCGTCGCCCACGTCGTGTCGCCATCTTCGGCGCCGCCCGCCGACACGCCGTCGCCGTCGCCCACGCCGCCGCCCGCCGCTCTCCCCTCCTCCGCGCGCCGGAAGCCGAAGGTGAGCGCGCCCGGCCGCCCTCTCCCCCTCCTCCTCCGGCAAGCTGCGCCACCGCCGCTCTCCCTCCTCGCGCGCGCGCGGCCGCGGGACCACCTCGCCGACGCCGCCGTCAGCCTCGCCGACGCCGCAGACGTCCACTCCCCGGCCACCCCGCTGGCCGCACCGCGTTCGCGCTCAGCGTGTTCGACGAAATGCGTCGCCGGCGCCGCCCGCCATCTTTTGCTGCCGCGCCGCCCGCCATCGTTTGCTGCCGCCCGCCATGCATGGTTGCCGTCGCCCACGCACGCGCGCCGTCCGCCATAGTCGCCGTCGCTGCCCGCCATGGTTCCTGTAGAGGTCCAGGAAGGAGGACGCCACGGTGGCTCGTCATCCCCGGCGCCGTTCGCCGCTGCCGCCGCGGGCGCGGGCGCGGACTCTGCGGCGCGGCCGCCGACCGTGAACACGAAGGGGCCCATGGGCACGTCGTCATCTTGCGCGAGCAGGGGCTCGAGCGCCTCCACGACGTCGCGCATGCGCGGGCGCGCCTTGGGCAGGCTCTGCAGGCAGGAGTGCGCGACGGCGGCGGCGCCCCGCGCGGTGCGCGTGGAGTACTGCGACTCCATGCCGGGGTCCATGATGCGGTGCAGCCTGTCGTCGGCCATCACCCGCGTCGTCACGTGCGTGTCGTCCCCCTTGGGACCCTCCTTGGCCAGCCCGAAGTCTGACAGCTTCGCCGTGTAATCCTGAAAATCCACGTTCACAGAACAGTCAGCAAATTGCTCTGAACAACTTTCAGCTGAAATGGTCAAAGTATATGTAGGATCAGATTAAGATGTTTGTTGAAATGGTCAAAGTATATGCCTATATGTGGAAAAATACTTGTCGCTCGCGTGTTTGTTGCCGGCGTGTTCATTATGATGCAGGCGCTACGAGTGTACGAGTGTCGCGGTAGGAGCGCCGAGTGTTAGGGTTAGGGTCCGTAGCGGTGCCGAGTCCGTGGCGGTGCCGCCGCGACATAGAGAGAAGAGCGAGAGGAGGAGCGTCGAGTGTTAGGGTTAGGGTCTGTAGCGGTGCCGAGTCCGTGGCGGTGCCGCCGCGACATAGAGAGAAGAGCGAGAGGAGGAGGGGGAACACCGTGTCCGTGGCCGTGGCGGTCCGTTAGGGTTTTTTTGCTTTCTTCATTTCAATTGTTATCCATCTAGCAATCTGTTATATGATCATGACATGATGAATGAAATACAATTGCTTTCTTAATTTTGTAGTGTCATTGAGGTATGGAGGACGGCACCTTCGTCCGAGATGAGGAGGGGGAAGAAGCGGTGCAGAAATTGATCTATGAGAGTGCCCGTGGTCCGGAACCCGACGATGGAGATGACAACGAGTACCAAGACTTTCTGAATGATTTTGGCGAGGGACTTGAGTCTGAACAAGTTAGAAAAGACAATGAATTGTCCATCACAAACTCCGGCGAGGTGTATATCTATGTATCAATTAGTCTGTGTTCATCCCTAGATGCATTCATTTATTTGTATTGCACTTATTAACGAATAATTTTTTCTTTTAGCCTTCTGGATCATCGAGCAAGTCTGTGTTATCACCAGAATTTGACCAAGTTAGAGGTGGGCCACGATCAAGATGGGCTTGAAGATATGTACATGGAAGAAATGCGTGAATCGGCCTTGTGTACCAAGTTTGGGCTAGTTTGCCCTTGTATCTGTAATTTATTAGATCGTATCTTAAGTTAGAAGTTAGAGTTTTACCCGTGCACGGTTAGGTGCACGTCTAAAGTTAGAAAGTCCCTTGGACTATAAATATGTATCTAGGGTTTATGGAATAAACAACAACACACATTCAACCCAAACAAACCAATCTCGGCGCATCGCCAACTCCTTCGTCTCGAGGGTTTCTATCCGGTAAGCGACATGTCGCCTAGATCGCATCTTGCGATCTAGGCAGCACAAGCTCCACGTTGTTCATGCGTTGCTCATACCGAAGCCTTGTTGATGGCGAGCAACGTAGTTATCATAGATTTGTTAGGGTTAGCATAGTTCTTCGCGTAACATGCTAGCGTAGTGCAACCCTTGCATATCTAGCCGCCCTCACACCTATCTTAGGTGTGGGGGCGGCACCCCGCTTGATCATCATTGAGTAGATCTGATCCGTTATGATTGCTCCTTGTTCTGCAAGGATTAGTTTAATATCTGCAATAGTTAGGCCTTACAAAGGGGTGGAGGATCCAGCGGCACGTAGGGTGTCGTTCGTTGGCCCTAAACAGGATGTTCCGGGGATCAACCTTGTGTTGGTTTTTAGGCCTTGTTTAGGATCGGCTTACGATCACCGTGCGTGGCCGCGAGGCCCAACCTGGAGTAGGATGATCCGATTATGCGGTGAAAACCCTAAATCGTCGTAGATCTAATTAGCTTTATCTTGATCAAGCAGGACCACCATATATTCGTGCACCCCGTACGAATCATGGGTGGATCGGCTCTTTGAGCCGATTCACGAGATAACCCGAGAGCCGATCGAGGCTCGTATTTAATGTTTACGTGTATGCCATGCAGGAAACTAAGCGAGGCATCTCCATCACCTTCCTGACCAGGTATAGGTCAGGTGGCACGCCCTTGCACCCAGCATCGGACGTGTGACCAGAAGTGCTTTGCGGGCCGTCGCTCGGAGGGACCTCAGCCAGCCGCAGCTCTAGGTTGTTCCCGGCTCTACAGTGTTGACAGCCGCTGCCCGCCGGTGGGTTTTGGCGTCAACACATTCTGGCACGCCCGGTGGGACAAGCTTCTACATCAACCACATCGCCATCTACATCTGAGATGGCGGACGGCACGCCAGTCACCTACGAGGAGCTGCCCGACGAGCTCAAGAAGAGGTATGACGAGATCAAAGTCACCCTCGAAGCCGACCTCATCGGCTCTTTCCAGAGAACCCGTTCCCATGGCATCAGATGGAAGGGGTTCTCACCGGAAGGTGCACTCGATGGGATAGACCTCTCTGCCCCGTCGGAGGAACGCACCGAGGGCCTCGCGGCAGAGATCAACTACTTGGTGGCTCACTCGCTACACCGCCACTCCGAGAACCTCGGTCAACACGTTGGAGCGTGTCGCTCTTCGCGTGATCCAGGAGATCATGAGGCACCAGCACTCGCCGTCAGGACCAGCTCTCGGGACACATCAAGGAGAGTTGCCACTCCAGTCCCGTCCACCGCTGCCATATGCGTTGGCAGCACCAGAAGTGCCGGCTACACCGGCATTCGTCGTCTACAAGATCGGTGGTGACCCTGGTGACTACCAGTTCTTGCCTGAGGCGCCTAAGGAGATCCCTCACGGATACACGTGCATGTATGTGCCAGATTGTGGTAACTGGGCACTCACAAACCAGACCACAACATTGTGGGAAAACAGGAGGAACGTCAGCGACAGAGCTTGAGAAGCAGACGTGGCTAACTAAGTACGCCACCCCGACGAACCTCCAGAGCTCAGCTCCTGCAGTTGGCTCAGAGCTGGAAAAGCAAACATGGCTGGCTAAGTACGCCACCCCGGCGAATCTTCAGAGTTCAACTCCTGCA
Source organism: Lolium rigidum (assembly GCF_022539505.1). NCBI lineage: Eukaryota > Viridiplantae > Streptophyta > Magnoliopsida > Poales > Poaceae > Lolium > Lolium rigidum. The sequence goes on from NC_061510.1 coordinate 326,966,773, forward strand.
GCCAGCACAGCGGATCAGATCAGCACCATACTGAGAGACCAGTTCGGCATGGTGCCGAAAAGGAGGGCAATCGGCTATTCCAAGCCGTACCCCGACGACTACGAGATGATCCCGCTACCACCTAAATATCGGCTCCCTGATTTCTCCAAATTCAGTGGATCGGATGGTTCCAGCTCCATCGAGCACGTCGGCCGATATTTGGCGCAACTAGGACCGGCTTCAGTGTCGGATCAGCTACGCGTGAGGCTCTTCTCACAGTCCCTCACGGGATCGACTTTCGGATGGTACACCTCTTTGCCACCAGACTCCATCCGGACTTGGAAGCAGTTGGAAGAGCAGTTCCATATGCAGTACCATTCAGAGGCTTCCGAGTCCGGCATTGCCGATCTAGCACAATTACGTCAGAAGCGTGGAGAAACTGTGACAGAATACATCCAGCGCTTCAGGAATCTTAGGAACCGATGTTATTCGGTTCGTATAACCGAAAAAGAAGCGAGTCGAGTTGGCAGTAGCGGGCCTTGTAACACAGCTCAAGGACATGGCCTCCCAAGCGGATTATCCCTCACTAGCGCACATGGTTCAGAAACTATCGGCATATGAACAGCGCCACCCGGACTCGTACCAAGACAAGTTCAAGCGTGCAGTAGTCCCGGTCGATGCGCAGGAAGACGAAGTTCCTGCGGGAGACCAAGAGGTAGCAGTGGCTGAATGGGCTCGGGGAGGAACCCCCGTGTCCTGCAAATGGGTAAAGCCACCAGGCCCGCCCAGGGGATTTGATTTTGACGTGACCAAGACTGAGCAAATCTTCGACCTCCCGCTCAAGGAGAAACAGATTGACGATTCCCGAAGGTCTCAAATTCCCCACGGTGCAAGAGCTGAACGGAAAGCCATACCGCAAATGGCACAACTCGCTCTCCCATGCCACCAACGACCGCAGGGTATGGCGTCAGCACATCCAAGCGGCGATAGAAAAGGGGCGTCTAATTTTCAACCAGTATGCCATGAAGGTCGACACCCAGCCCTTTCCCGCCGTTAACATGGTGGAGTGCACTTACCCTGAAGGTTGCCAGCCAGGATCCTCGTTCAGCATCAACATGGTAGGACCCGGGAACCACGCTGGCAAAGATGGAGACGAGGGCAGCTGCTCTCGTAGCAAGGACACAGAGGAGGCCGCTCCACGCGATCGGCTCCGTCATGATGGCAAGCGCTACGTCACAGAGGGAGAGGTGAAGAACATGAGATATCAGCGACCCCTCTCTGATCACCTCCTCAACAAATATGTGAGTCAGTATGACCAACGCCGACGGTCCAGCTATGATGATGAAGGAGATCGTCTGGCTAGAGAAGCCAGAAGCCATCGTCGGCACGATCGCGATGAGGAGGAGCACGAGCGCCGTGCCAAAGAAGAATCAAGGGAGCAAGATGACAACGCCAGGCACTGGGACTACCCCTTCTTCAGACACTGGGATTCAGGAATGAGCCGATTGCCCACAATCGGCAATTGCCCAGAATGCAACCAGAAGAAGAAGGAGGCAGCCAACGTGTCTGTGTTCAAGCGCTTAGGGCCTCTCCCGCCACAGAGCAAACGTGCCGAGTCCCCTCGGTGGGCAGATCTCGAGGATTCCAAAGACGAGGGACAAGAAGAAGAAGAAGACAGGTACCACCGTCCAAGGTGGTGCCCTGACGGGCTCAGCCATTCACAAAAGCGCAGGGTTCAGCGATTGCGCGGCCTGGAGGAAGCCGAAAGGTTATACCTGCATACGCTAAGGAAGGCACGGCCTGATCTGGCTGCGAAAGTCCAGCGAACCCCGGATGAAGAGGGTCGTCCACGGAGAATGGAGTGGCGTCCCAAGCGAAAGAAAGCCGATGATGAAACATCGGCCGGTACAAACATGGTACTCGTCCTTCCGACGGAGCTTAGTACTCCACGATTCTACGATGCACTCAAGGTGGACGACAGCAAGCGCATAAAGTCAGAGGTTGGGTTGGTTTTATCCAGCCTGACCGAGTAGCAAGAACATACTAATGAGCAAACAAGGCGAGGCTGACCCTTGTGATCGGCCCCATAAATTATGAAGGAGCATTACAGAACCTTCAGTCAGCACTCTAATGGATATGGAGGCCGATTCCAGCAATCGGCCAAAATTATGTTCACCCCATATTCAGCACATATTCTGCTTGTGTTCAGCAATGATCCACTGGGCAGCGGCTACGTCGGCAGATGAAAGTCAGCATGAATCCTTACGGAGCCGACGTGCAAGTGCAGTGCCCTGACTAACCATAGAAGCCGATATCTGCAGTCATTTGGCAGATTCGGCTCGGGGGGCATGCAGTCAGATGAACATGTGCAGATAAATGTGTGTAAACATGCGTGCAGTGAAACATTGGGGGCCGATTAAGAAAAATCGGCCAAATAAAAAAAAATTTTGCGAAGCCGATGCGCCGCCATCGACTCTAGTACAGTTACACAAGACCAAGACCTACTGGCTATGTGCTCAAGGTTTACATCAACGTCGACGTTCAGTAGAAGAAAGCTGATCAGCGACCTATGCATCCTCGCCGGTATTCTTGCCTTGATTAAGGCTCGGGGGGGCAGCTCGCCCTAAAAATTCTGTGGAGAGCCGATTTTGATGGAATCGGCTGATTCTGCATTACGATTCGGAGGCCGATGGTGGCACATGTGGTTGGCTCACTACTGTTCTCGCCTTGATGAAGGCTCGGGGGGCAACGGACTACATAGATATTTGGTTCTTAAGAAACCGATTGGAGTTGCATCGACTGACCCCGCATCGTGATCCTCTCTGAAAGCAGTTCAGGTTGCGAAAGAAGATTGCTGAAGCTATGGAGAGGAATCGGAAAAGGAGGCCGTCGGCTTTTACAGATTTTGGACCGTCTCGTCGCCGCAAAGGGACTGGATTCTCAAAAGAGCCGATGAGCAGTCATCGGCTAAGGGATTGCGAAGAATTATGGTCAGATATCAAATCGCAGCCTGAAATTGAGAAGTGCTTGACCGACGGGCTAATTGACATGAGAGTCCGGCTTCATGGGCGTCCAAAAGAAAAGAAATCCAATACGTTGCTATCGGTCTTGGCGAGACAGGCGAAAGGAATGGAATTGGATTGATTGAAAGGACAATTTCATTAATTCAAAGGAGCGGCTTTACAAGAAAGAGCCGATGGCTCTCAAAAGAGGGATTTGGTGCCTAGTGCACTGCTACTACTAGCCCTATTCTACTAGTCGTCGCTGTCCTCGTCGTCACCGCCGTCGATGTCGTCGGCGCTGCTCCCAGGAAGCTCCTCATCGCTGCTGCCCCAGCCCTTGGCCGGAGCCTCTTCCTCCTCGTCATCATCATCATCCTCGCTGTCCGCCCAGGAGCGGAAGCGCTTGGTTGGCGGGTACCCTGCGGAAGAGGAAGATTCATCTTCCTCCTCTTCTTCTCCTTCTTCGTCGTCATCTTCGTCCTCGCTGTCCACCCACATGCGGGAGCGCTTCTTCGGCGGGAGCTTGGCGGAGGGGGAGGCCTTGGCCTTCGCTACTTCTCCTTCTTTCTTCTCATTGTCGGAGGGGAGGGGGTTCACCTCGGAGTGAAGGTTGTCCTCGTTCTTCTTCTTCGGCGAGGATTGGTGGGAGAGGCCTGAGAGGGGAGAGGAAGAGGAAGACATTGCTACAGGAGAAGAGGGTTTTTTGGGTGCCGATGGCTAGAGCAGAGGAAGGGGATAAAGAGAGCTAATCAGTCGGCACAGTTAAATAATGAGAAGCCTGGTGGAACTTTAACGCCATTACAGTTTCCGAGGAGGTGATGCCAGAGCTATCGAATTTTGCAGAGAAGCTGAGAAGACAGGGCATAATGATGACGGATGCTGCAACGGCTCTGCTCTGCTACGACATGACCCTTCGAAGGAAAAACAGAGTGGTTTTGGAATTATCATTGCCAAAACCAGGGGGGCATGTGTTATCACCAGAATTTGACCAAGTTAGAGGTGGGCCACGATCAAGATGGGCTTGAAGATATGTACATGGAAGAAATGCGTGAATCGGCCTTATGTACCAAGTTTGGGCTAGTTTGCCCTTGTATCTGTAATTTATTAGATCGTATCTTAAGTTAGAAGTTAGAGTTTTACCCGTGCACGGTTAGGTGCACGTCTAAAGTTAGAAAGTCCCTTGGACTATAAATATGTATCTAGGGTTTATGGAATAAACAACAACACACATTCAACCCAAACAAACCAATCTCGGCGCATCGCCAACTCCTTCGTCTCGAGGGTTTCTATCCGGTAAGCGACATGTCGCCTAGATCGCATCTTGCGATCTAGGCAGCACAAGCTCCACGTTGTTCATGCGTTGCTCGTATCGAAGCCTTGTTGATGGCGAGCAACGTAGTTATCATAGATTTGTTAGGGTTAGCATAGTTCTTCGCGTAACATGCTAGCGTAGTGCAACCCTTGCATATCTAGCCGCCCTCACACCTATCTTAGGTGTGGGGGCGGCACCCCGCTTGATCATCATTGAGTAGATCTGATCCGTTACGATTGCTCCTTGTTCTGCAAGGATTAGTTTAATATCTGCAATAGTTAGGCCTTACAAAGGGGTGGAGGATCCAGCGGCACGTAGGGTGTCGTTCGTTGGCCCTAAACAGGATGTTCCGGAGATCAACCTTGTGTTGGTTTTTAGGCCTTGTTTAGGATCGGCTTACGATCACCGTGCGTGGCCGCGAGGCCCAACCTGGAGTAGGATGATCCGATTATGCGGTGAAAACCCTAAATCGTCGTAGATCTAATTAGCTTTATCTTGATCAAGCAGGACCACCATATATTCGTGCACCCCGTACGAATCATGGGTGGATCGGCTCTTTGAGCCGATTCACAGGATAACCTGAGAGCCGATCGAGGCTCGTATTTAATGTTTACGTGTATGCCATGCAGGAAACTAAGCGAGGCATCTCCATCACCTTCCTGACCAGGTATAGGTCAGGTGGCACGCCCTTGCACCCAGCATCGGACGTGTGACCAGAAGTGCTTTGCGGGCCGTCGCTCGGAGGGACCTCAGCCAGCCGCAGCTCTAGGTTGTTCCCGGCTCTACAGTGTTGACAGCCGCTGCCCGCCGGTGGGTTTTGGCAGTCAACAGTCTGTTAGAACAAAATGAGGCCCGACGCGGGTGCTAAAGGGCGAGGGCAGGTTAGCCCTCATGGCATTCAAGGATAATGGTGAACCAGTTCATCCCAAGGAGTTTTGCCGCAAATTTACAAGTCAATCCGGAGTTATTGTTAGGGACCATGTACCGATCAGCATTCAAGCGTGGCATAAGCCGAAGAACCCGGAGAGTGGTGCTAGTTATGTCAATGACACGATGAAAAAATTTCTTTGGGACACGCTACTGACAAAGTTCAGCCTACCGGAAGACATGACGGAAGGCCAGAAGAATAAAGTAAAGGAATGGACATTGAAGAAGATGGCCATACAATTCCAAAGCTTCAAGAAAAATTTATGGGACAAATATAAGAATGAAGATCCAGTATTCGATGATAATCTAGTGAAGATAAAAGATCACTGGGCCGCATTTAAGGATTATAAGAAATCGTCTACTTTTGTGTCCCGATCGAAGAAAAATACCGAAAATGCTGCAAAGAAGAAACTTCCGCATCATTTGGGGTCGGTGGCTACAAGAGTGCCATTCCGAAGTGGACAGCGTTTGAGAATAAACTCGATTGATCATGGAATCACTCCACGGACATGGGACCGGCCCGAACGGTCCAAGTTCTGGTTGTTCGCTCATGGGGCGGGGTTGGACCCAAAGACAGGGCTGATCGTTGCGAAGGGAAAATGGAAGGAAAAAATTGAGGCAATTGTACCGAAGCTTGTAGATGCAATTGAAAAGGTCGAAAGGGAGAGTACATTCCCGATCGAGAGAATGACGAGCCGACACTCGCTCCGGGGAACCCTGAACATGTTGGACGGGTACGAGCTCGCCCGAGTCTCACCATGAAGGAAGCGTGGCCGGACAGCGCCGACACTTATAGAAGCCGTTCGCGAAAGAAGAAGAAGGACGCCGACATTGTAACGGAATTGTTAACTAGGGTGGAGGCTCTTGAGAGAAATCGGAGGGCACTCGATCAGCCGCTGTTTCTACAGGATCCACAAGCCGATGCTGCCCCATCTCAGCGAAGAAGCGGTGTCGGTTCCTCGCATCTTGACGGATGTGGAGGAAGCTACCCCGTGGATTATGTCACGGAGAAGACAGATTGCGAGCTACATATGTTAATCGGGACCGCGTCTGTTAAGGTGGCGGTCGGCTATGTGTACCCAAGTGAAGATGGAGCAATGCACCATCATATGCCCATTCCACCTGGTTGTGTTCATGTCGGGGTGGATGAAGTTGTTTCGGGTTTTGAAAAAGTGGAGCTTGATATTCCTAGAGGTGAAGATGAGAGGACACTGGCCGATGTCAAGCACGGTTTCGCCCTATGGCCGAAGAAGTACGTCGTCCTTTTGCAAAGGCCACCGACTCCTACACATGAGCAGCAAATGCCATCGACTCCTCCCCGGTGGCAGTCCCGGTGAGCAGCCAAGTCCACACCTACCCGAGAGGGACCCCGGCGTGAGTCCACCATCTCGAGATCCTCCGCGACGTAAGACAGCGTCCGTTAGCGGAACGGTACGCCGCCTAGGAAGAAAGCTAGAAAGGAGAAACAACCGCCGCCTACCGAGAAGTTACCTTGGGAAAAAACTCCGGAGGAAAACGCGGAGGCCGTTCAGGCCGAGTTGAAGAAATGGTTTGCACCGAAAGTGTCAGAGATACCTTTCGAGAAGACACTAGATCCGGTGAAAGTTGTGCGTACCATTGACAATCTATATGACCCTGTACCATCGCCGCCATCTGACTATGCGCGTTCTATTGAAAGGTCGTATGACAAGATGATCGAGGCGACAAAACCCGTTCAATCGGGTATCAGGGAGATAAAAGGGATACACAGTGTCTACCAGCTCGGACAACAACCCGTTCAATCGGTCGCCCCTCTCAAGGTGTTTGACGGGAAGACCGTTCAAAGTTCTCGACAAGACGCAACCGATTACGCCTTCGCCGAACGAGCATATCGGTTTGTTCAAGGGAAAGATTTGGTCGAGAATCTCAGGAAGGTACCAACATGTATGCGTAACTTGCATTCGTGGTACCTTAAGGCCTCAAAGGAGGGATCGAGACTATCATGGTGCGAGTTAGGGAAGAGCACTACTTCCAGGAGTACTGTGTGAACGTTGACTTCGCCGAACTCTTTCAGTTATACAATCTCCGGGCCCTCGACAAATCAATCATCAGTTGCTATTGTCCGTAAGTGATTTATTTATTTAATTTGAGAAGTCGTTCATTGTCCGCAGATTATAATCTTTTGTGCGCTATATTATGCGGATCGAAGATGCTCGAATGCAAAAGGGACGATATCACAGACAATGGGTTCATTGACCCGCACACAATGCATGTTAAAACCATAGAGAATCCCCTCTATAACAAGGATACACCGCAGACTTTGCTAAGGTTTTTGAAGCGACAACGTGACAAAAAGCTAATAATTTGGCCTTACAACTTCGAGTGAGTCTTACTCTGTCTTATAACACATTATATTTTGCTCACCGTATGTCAAAATTTTAACTAATGACTTATATATATGACACTACATATTGAAACGGGCGTAGGTTTCACTTTATTCTTCTCGTCATCAATTTGGAAATTGGAGAAGTTGAAGTCTTCGACTCACTAAGCAAAAAATCGGAACTATACGTGTCTTGTTTTTTAATGCTCAGAAGGTAATTTTAATTCTTATCGGTTTGTTTCGTTAATTTCCTGCTTTGAACTAATTGATGACTCTTTTATGCATTTTCTTTTGTCGAGCAGCGTATGGCAAACTTTCATCAAGGAAGATATGTCCCGTGAATGGACACCGAAGCTACGATGGCGTGCGAAAGTAAGTAGTACTACCTAGGTCCACACACCTTTTAATTATCATACTTGACTATTGTTTGATTGAATTATATTCTTGTAAAGAAATGCCCGCAACAACCTCCGGGGACCGATCTCTGTGGATTCTTCGTTTGCGAGTACATCCGCAGAATTGTCAACGAGAGAACGAATAATGAAAGAAATAAAGAGGTACAAAAACAATCTTCACAAATTTGTTTTGTTATCATAAGTTGTGCTGAGTTTCAGTAATAGTTGTTTCATGTATTCATTTGTATCTTATTCTTTTACTAACACAATACTCGTGCGTTGCAACGAGCCATCATTAATAAGGAAAAATAGATCTTTTGAAAAAATAAGTATTTTAAAAGGTTTGATCTTCATTTTCACTGGAAATGAGAACTTTCTTGATCGGGAGTAATCCGTGTTTGTATGTAGCTTTCTAGTGCCAATTTTCATGTTGCCCGGCGACCCCGATCCAATGCTCAGTCGAATCGATATGTGATCTGAATCATCTGATCCTCGATTAAATATTCAAATAATCGATCCAATTATTTACACGTTTTTGTGTTGATCTTGTGGAGAAAGATAAATCGACTCACATCCGCTAAGTAAATGATGGTGTAATGATTCACACGCGCATATACTCCCTATAAAGTACAAACCAACTGGATTGATTCCGTTGGCCACCGTACATCACGAAGCAGGTAGATCGATTCATTCTCTTTTTTTGATATACTAATCAATTATCTTTGCTACGTAGTATACGTTTCAAGTAGCTTGATCGATTTTCTCTTGGCTAGCTAATCGATCTGCTTATTGTTGCTTCTTTTGTCTTCTGGAAAACTGAACCAATATCCAACGCCAAGGTGACTGCAGTTCGACCGCGCGTGGTCCTCCTCCAGAGCGCCGGCATGGGCCACCTTGCCCCGTTGAGCAGCCTGGCCGCCACCCATGCCTACAACATCTCCCTCGTCACCTGCCTCCCCATCGTATACTCTGCCGAGTCTACCCACCTAGAGGCCCTTTCCTCGGCTGGTCGACCTCCAGTCATCCACCTCCCGCCAGCTGACACGTCTGAATTCTCTAGCGCCACTACGATGCCACCCGGAGCGCTACCCTGCTTCTCACCGACGCCGACGCGCTGACGCGCTCGTCCCGACGTCTCCCTGGTCTCTGTCGCTATCTATTTCTTTCTCTAGCCGCACCATGTTCTCCTTCTACACGGACTTCTCTGCCCGTTTCAACGTCGACGACCCAGCGTGGGCTACGTCTTGCGGTCCTCCTTCCGGCAGGCCCTGCACGACCAGAGCAACCTCTTCATGCAGCAGCACGTCGCCAACGACCGGAGCCTCTGGAGAGTCGATGGCCTCCACGTCAATGTGTTCATCGTCCTGGATGGCTTGATGTCAGCCGTCGCTTCTTGGATGTGCAGCCGAAGTGCTGGGTGGTGAAGGGCGCCTTCGTCGACAGAGACGGTCCGATCTTCTCGGCGACAGATTCCTCTTGCTCGACACACAGACCTACGTGTACGATGGATTCCAGATGGGCCATCGAGACTTCGGGCCTAGGATTGGGCCAGAAACCTAAGGACTGTTTGTGACACCGCATGTACCACCTATTTCAATTTAATAATAAAGATAGTTGGCAAAAAAGCGGAACAAGCTCTCAATCAATGACCGCTTCATAGCAATAGCGCTCGTTATCCCTTCACGTCCGCCAGCTGCTTGATTTCTCTAGTATCCTGAGTAGAATCCGGGTAGGTTTGCAAGGAAGAGAGAGGAGTCCTCCACCACATAAAGAACATCGCACGCATGCTCTCGTTCACTTGGCTTAGCAGAATTTTGAGCCCAATTGTTCCTCTATAGTGAAACACATAATATGCCGGAAAATCCCACTCTTTTGTCATATTTTCTCTCGGTGCTCTGCTGACTGCTGTTAGAACACGTGTACATGTAGAAGTTAGAGATAGACTATGACTGTAGGGGAAATCCAATTCGGCTCACGGGTGCATATGAATTCGTTGTGTGAAAATATATTTTAAAGTGTCAAAAATTCTAAAATAAATGTTTGCATGTATATCTAGACGTTCTATGTTCGCACACAAGTTTTTGAGAAAAAAGAATATTTTTTCTGTCTCGTGTAAAAAATGATAAATTTTGATGCTCCAACAGACTGACATTTTCTTATCTTTTTTATACATGCCACATAAAATATTTTTTTCCACGAAAACTTGTGTACGGACATAAAATGTCAGCATGTACACCTGCAATTTTATTTCAAATTTTTTGACATTTTTAAATTCAGTTTTTAATTATTTTTAATAATAGATGCATATGCACCTATGAGCCAAAACGCCATCTCCTGACTGTAGAGCTTTTTATACTTCAAGTTTACCTCCTCTTTTATACCTTTATATATACCTCATAAAGCCTATGAAAAATGGAAATACAAGAAGTAAAATATTGGTTTCGGTATTTTCTACATAGTATGAGAGTGGTTAGTCTCAGGTGCCTATCCTAATTTTTTCACCACTTCTACATCGTGCCGCTCCAGGCCGGGGAGATTAATCTCCTATCCCTGAGACAAGGCAACCGGTTTAATTAAATATCAATCAATTCTTTATGTTAGATTAGATCTAAATTTCGAATTTCCAAATCCATAGGTTAACCTATTAATAAAATCCCTAAAATATGCAAGATCTCTTCCTACTCCAGCAAAATTGGTGCAGAATCATCCTTAGACACGGTGGCGCGGGGCTCGCCCAGTGCAATCCATATACGGAGCTGACTCAGGTTCGGAATCATCACCACACGCACAGGACTCCGATCTGCAGCGCTGCACCGACTCCAACTTCGTGTGATGCGCCTCCTGACGATCTCTGATGAAAATCGGTGCAAGATCTTCCACGATTCCAATCGCAGCAGCTTCATCGCCTGCACAAGGTACAAGGTCGGTCGTGTGAGTAGACCTCCTGCTCGTACAGCGGCGACCATAATCTTTGGCAACGCGCACACTCCACCAAGCAGACCGAGGATATGCACAGGGAGGTGACACGTGCTGGCACAACGTCCGTCCAAACGCCACAGCAACACACGTGCACTTCCTTCATTTCAAAATAAGTGTCAATTTTAAAATAAGTGTGATAGATTTATCTAGATCTACATATATCTATATACTCCCTCCGTTCCTTTCTATAGTGCCTATAGATTTTTGGCATTTGTTTCAGAATATAAGGTTGTAGCTTAGATTTTTTTTTCAATTACTCCCTCCCCGTTCAGCTCCCAAATCGTTCAGCTCCCAAAATTGTTATGGTAAGTTTGAAAGATATGGTTTCCCAAATTTTACGTTAATCTCAAATCGTTTAGCTAGGGGTCTTGTGTAAAAAACACTCTTGCGCTAATTTCCGTGCCAAAAAACAATAGACACTATAGAATGGAACAGAGGGAGTATAAAATATCTAAATACATATGGATCTAGCCAAATCTAAGATATTTGTTTAAAAATAAAAAAATACGATCAAGGAACCAAGAAAAAGTCGATCGTCAGCTGCAACCAAACACATGCACCACGGGCGTCATGCAGCAGATGCAATCTGACACAGTGCTCTTATGATCCTATTTCCATGCATCTCCACAACCACGCTAGCACGCTATCCAGCCGGGCCGCACATCATGCGCCTCCACCGTATCAAGCCGTTTATGTCGGGCCGACCTAAAGGAACATAGATGTACCACCAAGTCAAGCATACGAGCCCCAAATCATCGGCGAGTAGAAGTGATACCATCATCCACACGCCAGGCCAATGTGGAATGAGACGATGAAATTCATCACCGAATTCTCACGAGCAAGGCATCAACATCATCGTCACCCGCGAAGGACACCTTTAAGAGACATCATCGTTTAAATGCGTGCTGCTTCGACATCGTCGACACATCATCGACAAGGTCTACCTCAAGGCGGTCTTCATCGACATCTTTGTTAACACACCGTCGCCGCCACACTATATCGTCCATGTTGGAAATACTTCTCGAGCGCTCACTACTGCAAGGCGACTTGATACTGACAACGACGCCGACTACATTCGATGGCTAAGACTCAACTTGTGATGACCCGTTTGAGGGTGGACATGGTTCTCGCAAAACTAATGTGGGCTCGGTGGGCTTCTTCTTGTCTTGGCAAAACTGGTAGTCTCATTGTTCTAACACCTACAAGATGCCTAATACGGTACCCCTCAAGGTGAGAAATATCGCCCCGATGGTACCTTTTAAGGTGCAACATGTTGGTTCCGAAATGCACCCTCTCACATTCTCAACGTGCCTCTTCCACGGCTGAGCTTCGTCTAAGAGAAAAAAAATCATACAAAATTTGCACCACGCGACGGTTGCAGCTGCACCGGTTACGATGAACGGACAAAGGCAAACCACAAGCCGGAGAATCGGCGGAAGAAGTCACAGCCCATACAAGGCAATCCAAAGAAGCCACAATGGCTGGACATGAAAAAACAGAAGCTGCAAAGCGGTCGGAGCGGCCAGGTCCACACCCGATACGGCATGGAGAACTACCCCACACTCCAGGCATAGCAAGAGAAGAACCAACATGGCCAGCGAGACGGCGGAAGAGTAACATTCTTAAGTCGACAACAACAATTGGCCTCGCCAGCAGTCGAAAGGACCGTGTGCACGAGTGCAATCATACTAAAACCCGCGGGAAGAAAATGCACACATTTCAAAACGAAGGGAACATAACCATAAACCAGAGGATCGTAAACTAACAGCATGTGAACCTAAAATAAGAAGAAAACATGAATCAGAACTGACATAAGCTATACCTATGCTTGACAGTCTGACAGAAGATGCTCAAATCAATTAAACTGGTTGGTCCTCCAACCTGGTAGATGACTCTGTTCTTGTTATTCCACATGGACTGAAAAGTGAATCACTTAAACTGGTTGGTCCTCAAATCAAGAAGCATCTGCTAGCAAGACCAGAAGGTCAGGACATACTATCTGTAGTATACAAAATACGGTGAAAGGGGATACATAACATGAAGTCACTATTAGTGAACATCAATTGTATCTCCTGTCCATCATTGCCTAGCCAAATTTACTTCAACATGCAATTCAGTCCCAAGAGATCTAGCTTGATGAAATTATGCATGTAACATCAATATTTTGGACAGGGTAGTACATGAAACAATTTGAGTTCAAATTATCTGAAACCGTGTGCTAGAAGTTATACCCTGCATTCTGTTCTAATTAGCAGTCAAGCTATTGGTGCATGTGCTGAAAATTATAGCTTAGATCGATAAGGTGAATATTTACTCTTGGGTCTTCGATTTTTTTATGGTATGATATTTGTCAGCACATCCACTAAACCAACATCTTGTGACATATGAAAAAATTATTGTGTTAATATATTAGATACAGAGAATTGGCACTTGGCAGTCAAAGGGGCAAAATCATAACATGATAGAATGAATATTATAAGTAGCATGCGAGGTAAACATAATACCAGATAGAAGAGTGATGTCTACTGCAAGTGCTTGGAGGACCTTAAATGGTTTTGCCTTGTCTGCAAGTAGAGGGAAGTTATTAGGACGTGGGATAATTTATTGGATATTTTAGTGTGTCATTCTGAACAGAAGAAGAAGAAAAGCAAATTCATGCATTTTGAGTAACTATGAGTCTGCAAAATACCATGCACAAAAGTAAAATTTAGGAAACTCACATGTAACTCAAATACTGTAAATTTATAGTGTCCATGGAGTCTGATAACTCGCCTTATGTACATGGAGAGAGGACCAAGTGATAAGGGGTTGCCCGATCTTCTCAGTAAGCACGGTGGTGATGATGATCACGGGATGAACACAACGGAGATACTTGATGATGAAGTGAAATATAACTTGTATGACGCAACGAGATCTCTCGATTGGTCCCTGTCGCCAATGCAACAGCTCTCAACCCTGCAAGATATTCGCAACTCCATACACTTGCGCACATAGCCGCCGACCACGAAGCGGTAAGTTGCAACCGTCTAATTCCCAATGGAACAGCAAATCACAGTGCTGTTGAGGATTTTGGTTTGTTGTCCATCTGGGATAATCCCAGGGGAAATAAAAAATTTGTTCTGGTGATGGCATGGATAGTAGATCCAAAGTTTGTGCCCAAGAGTCTTGTGATGCATCAGTTGGGAGGTGCTAGGCGTTGTTGGACTGTACCAGTTATTATGTTGCGACATGCTAATTGGAATGCTCATGAAGCATATGTTCCACCTCCACCAGCAGAACCTGAGCCTAGGAATGGTGATCCCCACCCTCTTTATTGCCCTGAAGTAACTGCTGAGCAGATCTATCAACAGCAACTTGCTCTGTGATGGCAACAGAATCAGGCTCCTGGAGGACACCAGCATAATGGTCATCAACATGTGCAGCATTTCCAAGTACAACCTCTGCAGCAATTTTTTCCTGAATAGGCAGACCCTGCACTAGATTTGCAGGAACAGGAACCACCTCTATTTAATTTTCAATTTATGCTGGCTGAACAAGGTGCACATTATACTGATGGCTTACCTCCACCTGCCACAAATGTTACTGATAGTCCTATGCAAGCATGGCATGACAATGTCTCTATGTCCAGCTCTTCAGGATCCTCCAACTCTTCTGTGGGGGACAATATGTTGATTGATCAGCAAAATGTTATGCAGATTAATACTGTTATCTTAGCTGAAGGGTCCTTTGCAGATTTACATGCTGAATTATGGACAAGAATTACTACGGCTAGAGCTGTCATGAATACATCTAGTTCACCTGATGTCCTTATGGAGAATTGCAGGTTTCTTTCTTTTAATATTCAGATGAATGCTTCTATGCTGCATGAAATGGTTGGAGAATTTTTTTCCTTACATCAAGGAAGAAGGGTTGCTAGGAGAATCCTGGAACAAGACAGTCCTTCACTGCTTCAACTGTGTCTCTCCAGGCTCCTGACAATTCTATGAATATGCAGCTAATGATTCCTGAAGTTGGACAGAAAAGGAAGGATTTGTGTGCTGAAGCTTCTACATCAGCCACTCCAACTTGTACTACACTGGTAAGAAGGAGTACTAGAAGCAGCAGATATCAAGGGTTTAAGGCAAAGAATATGTCTGAAGCAAAGCCCTTTGTGTCCAAGGTCAAGACTAGGAAAATACCAACAATGCAAGAAGTTAAGAGTCTGTCTGATACATCTAGCTCTACTGATAATGAGGAGATGGACATCCCAGCTACACCTGTGCCAGTGCTTCAGTCCATTGGTATCAATCTTTGTGGAATTCCCCCTGAAGAAGCGTCCCCCCAGAAGCTAATGGAGACTTCCAAGGACAAGACTGAAGATTAATTCTTCCCTGAATCTTGCTATCTTATATATTTATCTATGAGTACTTTGAAGAAATGGTTTGTTTTATGTTGGAACATTCGTGGTTTAAATTCCAAAACTAAGCAACTTGCTTTAAGGAATGTTATTGATGATTGTGGATGTGATGTAATATGTCTGCAAGAAACCAAGAAAGAATCCTTTGATATGGCTTTTATTAAATCTTGTTGCCCTCCATGCTTTGATGATTTTCTATATGTTCCATCAAATGGTGCCTCAGGTAGAATTATTGTCATTTGGAAAAGCTCTGTTTTTTTCTGGGATGATCATGCATTGTGAACCTTTTGCAATGTCTGTGCACTTTACCTCAACCACCTCTGCTCAGGCATGGACTTTGGTTAATATTTATGGTCCCTGTACTGGAGAATTAAGGAATGATTTTGTTAAATGGCTGTTTGACTTGAATATTCCATCAAATGAAGATTGGTTAATAATTGGTGACTTTAATTTCATTAGATCAGCTGCCAATAGAAATAAACCTGGGGGCTGTGTGGAGGATATGATAATCTTCAATGATTTTATCAGAGAACAAAACCTTACTGAACTGCCACTTAAAGGGAGACAATTCACATGGAGTAATATGCAAGATAATCCCCTCCTAGAGCAATTAGACTGGTTCTTCACCTCTCTCCATTGGACATCTGTCTACCCAGCAACTGAAGTGCTCCCTAAGGGAAAACCCACATCTGATCACATTCCTTGCCTGATAACCATACAAACAAGTATTCCTAGCAGTAAGATATTCAGATTCGAGAACTATTGGGTGGCTCATCCTGGATTTATGCAGACAGTTGCCAACAGTTGGAATAAACAAACTCATAAGGAAAATTCTGCAGCTAACTTAAATGCAAAATTCAAGAGACTGAGGTATGATCTCAAATACTGGAGTAAATCTATATCGAAATTAAAGATTTGCATTGAGAATACAAATACTGCTATCACTCAGCTAGATGCCACTGAGGATGCCAGAGAACTAACTGTCCCAGAGACAAACTTTTGATTGATTCTCAAAAAACATTTGATCAGACTGCTCAATTATCAGCAAAAATACTGGAAGAAACGATGTACCATTAGATGGACAAAGTTTGGGGATGAAAATTCCAAGTTTTCCATAATATGGCAACTAAAAGGCATAGAAGAAATAATATTGCATCTATTACATCAGAAGATGGCACAGCTGTTACTGAACATGCAGATAAGGAGAACATTCTCTTTCAGGCCTATAAAAATAGGTTGGGAACCTCTACCAGTCCTTCTATGCTTTTTGATCTGGAATCTCTGATACAGCCCATTAGTGGACTAGAAGAATTGTCTATGCCCTTCACTACTCAAGAGATTGATGCAGTAATAAACAGTATGCCACTTGATAAAGCACCAGGACCTGATGGATTCAATGGACAATTTCTTAAATCATGCTGGCACATTATTAAGGAGGATATTTATAAGCTCTGTTATGAGTTCTATGAAGGAAATTTAAGTCTTGAGAGTATAAATAGGGGACATATTACCTTGATTCCAAAAATTCAAAATCCTGAAGGAGTGAATGATTTTAGACCCATAACTCTCCTAAATTGTGTTCTCAAGGTACTCACAAAGCTACTAGCCAATAGACTGCAAAAAGTGGTGCTTAAAATAGTGCATAAAAATCAATATGGTTTCCTCAAAGGAAGGAATATACAGGATTGTATTGCTTGGGCTTTTGAGTTCCTTTATCAATGTGAAAAATCTAAGAGGGAAATTATATTACTGAAATTGGACTTTGCCAAAGCTTTTGATACTATTGATCACTCTGCTATGATTAAAATAATGAAACAAATGGGTTTTGATAATAAGTGGCTTCTATGGATTGGACAAATATTCTCTTCTGGAAAATTAGCTATTCTACTAAATGGTGTACCTGGCAGACAATTTCATTGCAAGAGAGGTGTCAGACAAGGAGATCCTCTACCTCCTCTCCTATTTGTTCTAGCTGCTGATTTGCTACAGTCTGCAATTAATAAAGCTTACAGGAATGGGTTGCTTTCTCTCCCTTTCCCCACTAATGAAGATACAGACTTCCCTGTGGTACAATATGCAGATGATACCCTTATTATCCTGCCAGCTCACACACAACAGGTGCAAATCATGAAGGATATCCTTCAACAGTATGCTCAGTCCACATGTTTAATTATTAATTATCACAAATCCTCTATGATCCCAATCAATATAGACAATGCCGCAGCTACCAGTATTGCTGAACTTATTGGATGCCAGATAGCTAAAATGCCTTTCACTTACCTGGGGCTACCACTAGGCACAACAAAACCAACTGTACAAGACCTTATGCCTCTGGTGGACAGAATTGAGAGGAAAGTCTCTGCTTCATTTATGCTCATGTCTTACAGTGGACGAGTGACTCTAATAAATTCTCTCCTTACTTCCATAGCCAGCTTCTCTATGTGTACTCTGCAGCTACATCCTAAGATACTTGAACTGGTTGAAAAAATTAGAAGACATTGTCTCTGGTTGAAAAAAGGAGAAAATGGGGAAAAAAAGAGCAACTCTCTAGCCTCATGGGATATGGTTTGTCAACCCAAAAAGAAAGGAGGACTTGGAATACTCAATCTGAAAATACAGAATCAGGGGTTATTACTGAAATATCTCCATAAATTCTATAACAGAGAAAGCACCCCCTGGGTTAACCTGATTTGGAGTACTTACTATACAAGGGGAATACCACATGCTGCTTCATTATGTGGATCCTTCTGGTGGAAAGATATTCGCAGGCTTATGCCTATCTATAGAGGAATTGCCACTAGTACAGTAAATGAAGGGACTACAACACTTTTTTGGAAGGACTCTTGGATTTCAAATATTGTCAGTGAAACATACTCCAGGGCATTCTCATTTGCAATTAATGAAGACATTTCTGTACAAGAATTTTTATCATCTACCAGGCTAGGGGATCTTTTTCACTTACCCCTATCTCCAGAAGCAATGAATGAGCTCAGAGATTTATAGGACAACACCAGGCATATCATTTTTTCCCAGAATCATGATACATGGACCTATGAGTGGGGATCCAAATTCACAGCCAGCAAGTACTACAGCTTCTGTTTTAGAGAAACTTCGCCACATATCACCTATGGATGGTTATGGAAAAGCAAATGTATACCAAAAATGAAATTCTTTCGATGGCTAGTCCTTTCAGATAGATTAAACACCAAGAATATGCTTCGGAGAAGACAATACTGCCTAAACACAGGATATAACTGCCTGATGTGCATGAACCCACCAGAAGAAACAATTGAGCATATGCTCTTCTATTGCCCCTTTAGCACTTTATGCTGGGAGAAGATTGGAATGTTCTGGCACAGTAATTCTGACAGAAGGACATTAATACAAAAAGGGAAGGATCAGTGGCAGAAACCAATGTATATGGAAATTATGCTCATATCTGCCTGGAACATATGGAAGGAAAGAAATAATCTTCTCTTCAAAGGAATAAGCCCCAGTGTAGAGTCCTGGAAACAGAGAGTCAAGGCTGATCTCCTTCTTTTGGTCCATAGAACCAAAGAAAATCTTCATAGCTTTATCTTTGATTTTGTTAGCAATATCTAGTGCAAAAATAGAGGTCTGTTTGTAAATTCTATCTTTTCTTCCTTTCTAGGAAGACATCATGTAAAGCTACTTCTGATTAATACAAAAAGACAGTAGGAGCCTTTCCTACTGTCAGAGTTCTCAAAAAAAAAACAGCAGATCACACAAGACTTTGCAGGGTATACACCAATATCAATGCAATATGGTGTATGAATTCGATAGAGTTGCAAAGCAATCAACTATGAACTAGGGTTTATCTTAAACGTGGTCTAAACCTAATTTGGGGGCGTCCTGGGCACTTATATAGGGTTTCAGGACGATCAGGGTTCGAGAAAATACAAGAATAACCGACCCAGATCGGGATCTGGTCGAGACAGACTCGGACACGGCCGGCTCAGGAGCCGGTCGACCGGGTCTGGGACCGGGTTAGGCCGGTTGAAACCGGTCCTGGTGCCGGGTGGTGACCGGGCTAGACGTCTGGGCATTCTGGATGGTGCCCGGTTGGCACCGGCTGGGGGTCCGGTTGGCGCCGGGCTCGGCCGGTCGGGCGCCCGGTTGGACCGGGCCTGGGACCGGGCGCGCCGGCGTGGCGGCCGGTCTGGCTGGGCCTAGGGCCGGCCTGGACTTCTTCTTCTTCCCTCGCGCAAGCCTCCCTCTCCTCCCTCGCGCTTCCATGGGATGTCTTCATGTCCAGCTCCATGTCCAGCTTCTTGTCCAGCTGCTCCTCTCCTCCTCGTGTGATGCTTGCTCCCTCTTCGTACCTGATCATACATAAGTAATAGGACTTAGGTAGTATAAAGTTCTCATCGATCAAAGTATCACTTAGGAACAAATTCACCTGTTGTTTAAGTAGCTTCGCACGAGCTCGTGTCATTGGTCCAATCCTGACTTCATTGGACTTGAGCTTCACAGCAGAATCATCTTCATCTTGCAATGACGGAGGTAGTAGTGTAGTAGGGGTAGGGATGTCCTCATAATCTCCCCCACTTCAAAAGGCGTCTACCTCGACGCTCCAAGGTCTTCTCCGTCATATGGTGTCAAATCAGCCATATTGAAAGAATTGGTGGCACCAAACTCATCAATTGGAAGATCTACAGAGTAAGCATTATCATTGATCTTGGCAAGCACTTTGTAAGGACCAGCAACACGAGGAAGTAACTTGGACTTCCGTAGCTTCGGGAACCTATCCTTGCGAAAATGTACCCAGACCATATCACCAGGCTTGAACAATATCTCCTTGCGCTTCTTGTTCACCCTTGCAGCATTGCTCTTGCCTTTCTTCTCTATCAACTCTTTAGTCTTCACATGAATCTTGCGCACAAAATCTGCCATCTTTGATGCCTCCATATTGACTCTCTCATGTATGGGCAAAGGCAACAAATCAACTGGAGTAATGGGTTTGAACCCATACACCACCTCAAAGGGACACAACTCTGTGGTAGAATGTACCGCCCTGTTATAAGCAAACTCCACATGCGGCAAACAATCTTCCCACTCCTTCAGGTTCTTCTTGATCATGGATCTCAACAGTTGTGATAATGTTCTATTCACCACTTCAGTTTGACCATCAGTTTGGGGATGACAAGTAGTACTGAAAAGTAGCTTCGTCCCCAACTTTCTCCAAAGCGTCTTCCAGAAGTAGCTCATAAACTTCACGTCACGATCAGAAACAATAGTCTTCAGGACTCCATGTATATGTACAATCTACCTGAAAAACAGGTTAGCAATATGCGACGTATCGTCGCTCTTGTGGCAGGCAATAAAGTGTGACATCTTAGAGAATCTATCCACTACCACAAATATAGAATCATGGCCTCTTTTAGTACACGGCAAACCCAACACAAAATCCATACTAATGTCTTCCCATGGTGTAGTAGGTGCCGGTAAAGGAGTATACAAACCGTGAGGCTTCATCTTGGACTTGGACTTGTTGCAAGTAATGCACCTCTTCACATATCTGTCCACATCCCGCCTCATCTTTGGCCAATAAAAGTGGTCAGCTAGCATGAGTAGCGTCTTCTCACGCCCAAAGTGACCCATCAAACCTCCAGCATGAGATTCCTGCAATAAGAGCAAACGCACAGACGATTCTGGAACACATAGTTTGTTAGCACTAAACAAGAAACAATCATGTATGTGATATTTTTCCCATGCTTTACCAATAGCACACAAGCGATATGGTTCAGCAAAATCATGATCAGTAGCATACAAATCACATAGTATTTCTAATCCAGGAATTTTAACATCAAGTTGAGTTAATAGCATATTCTTCCTAGATAGAGCATCAACAACAATATTATCTTTTCCCTTCTTATGCTTAATAATGTATGGATAAGACTCAATGAACTCAACTCACTTAGCAAGACGCCTATGCAAGTTAGATTGAGCTTTCAGATATTTTAAAGCTTCATGATCAGAATGTATGATAAATTCTTTTGGCCACAAATAATGTTGCCAAACCTCAAGAACTCTAATTAAAGCATACAATTCTTTATCATATATATGATAGTTCAACTTAGCACCCGTAAAGTTTCTCGAAAAATATGCAATTGGGCGACCCTCTTGCATCAACACACCATCAATTCCAATACCACTAGCATCACATTCAATCTCAAATTGCTTATTGAAATCAGGAAGTGCAAGCAACGGTGCAGAAGTTAACAATCTCTTAAGTTCATGAAAAGCATGATCTTGGACTGTGCCCCACTCAAAGACATCACCCTTTTTAGTCAATTCATTCAAAGGTGTAGCAATAGTACTAAAATTGGGCACAAATCTTCTATAAAACCCAGCAAGACCATGAAAACTTATTACTTGACTCACATTCATGGGAGTAGGCCAATTTTGAATAGCTTCAATTTTAGACACATCTACTTCTACTCCATACTTAGAGACAACATATCCTAGAAATATGACCTTATCTTTGCAAAATGTGCACTTCTCAAGATTACCATAGTGTTTATTATCACGCAACACTTCCAAAACATGTCAAATATGTATAGTATGATCAGATTCATTGCGGCTGTAGATTAATATGTCATCAAAATACACAACCACAAACTTGCCAATAAAATCACGCAAAACATGGTTCATCAGTCTCATGAAAGTGCTAGGTGCATTAGTTAAACCAAAAGGCATTACTAACCACTCATATAAACCAAATTTTGTTTTAAAGGCTTTTTCCATTCATCCTCTTCTTTCATCCTAATTTGATGATAACCACTACGCAAATCAATTTTAGAGAAAACAGCAGTACCACTCAATTCATCTAGCATATCCTCTAAACGGGGAATAGGATGACGATATCGAATAGTAATGTTGTTAATCGTTCTACAATCTACGCACATACGCCATGTACCATCTTTCTTAGGAACTAGAATAATAGGAACAGCACAAGGACTAAGGCTTATGCGGATATAACCGTTGTCGAGTAGCGCTTGTACTTGCTTCTGTATCTCCTTTGTCTCTTCGGGATTCGTCCTATATGGTGTGCCCTATTGGGCAGCGAAGCTCCGGGGATCAAGTCAATTTGATGCTCAATACCACGTAATGGTGGCAATCCTGTGTGCACCTCCTCCAGAAACACGTCGCTGAATTCCTGCAACACATTAGAAATGCCAAGAGAAATAGGGGTCATGTCGTTAGAAACCAAAACCTCACCCTTGTACATGAGCACAAGAGGCATGGCTGTAGGATCCTCATTAAATTCTCTCATGTCCTCTTTGGTTTCTAATAAGACTAAGGAATTCAGTCTCTCACTTTTCATTATATCACTCACGACATTACAATTCTCTCGCCTATCTATAGGTGCATCCTCCAATTTTACTTCAACTTTCTGATGAGATTCATTGACAATTTGCTGTGGTGACATAGGCTGCAAGTTGATTTTCTTGCCCTTGAACTCCAAGTGATATGTATTGGCGCGGCCATTGTGTTGCACCCAATGGTCATAGAGCCAAGGCCGACCCAATAGTAGGTGACACACCATCATAGGAACCACATCAAAATCAATAGAATCCTTATACGGTCTGATACGTCCATTTTGCTTCACTATTTTATATCATAATTTACTGTTATTCATTGATATATTTCATATTTAGAGATGATACTTATGTTATTTCACCTATTTTGCATGTTTCATGATTATTGGAGATTACTCATCGGAGTCAGGATTCTGCCGGAAAAAGCACCGTCAGGATACAATATTTCTGAAGATCAACAATTGACGGAAAATATACCGAAACTCCTATTTTTCCAGATGACGGAGCCAGCCAAAAGGGGAGGCCGAGGAGGGCCACCATGCCCCTCCCCCATAGGCCGGCGCGGCCACCAGGCGTGGCGCGCCGCCATGTGGGGAGGGGGCCCACGACCCCCCTCGGCCATCGCCCTTTCGCGTACTTCATCTCCCGAGAACCCTAAGGTGCGGGGGATCATCGAGGAGAGACACAGCCGCCTCTACGGGGCAGAAAAACACCAGAGAGAAAAGAGCTCTCCGGCAGGCTGAAATCTGCCGGGGAAATTCCCTCCCGGAGGGGGAAATCGTCGCCATCGTCACCGTCATCGAGCTGGACTTCATTGGGATCATCATCATCATCATCTCCACCGCCGACACCATCATCTCCACCGCTGCACCTCGTCTCCGCTGTAACATCTAGGGTTGAATCTTGATTATTTCATAGGGGAAACTCTCCCGGTATTGATTACTCCTTGTTATTGATGCTATTGAGTGAAACCATTGATCCAAGGTTTATGTTCAGATTGTTATTCATCATCATATCACCTCTGATCATGTTCCATATGATGTCACTACAAGAAAAGTTGCCATGGCCGACGAAGTTGAAGTCGCGCCGTGGTTGCTGGTGTACCATGGCCGACGATTTTGGGTCTGTCCGTTGTACATGTCAAAACGTTTTTTTTCTCGTTTTTGAGGCCACCTAGCCGACGAAAACGGCCAAAACGTGGCGTATGGTGGCCCGGGACGTGGTGCATCTCGAATTCTCGGGTTCGCCGGCCGAGTCAACGCAAATCCGCACCGCCGAGGGATGTAGGGCCCAGAAGGCAGCCTCTTTGGCATTGTTTTTTTTCTCGATCGCGCCATCTCGTTCAACGCTCTCCGATCGAGCCGTTTACGATGCAGGATCATGGGTCCCGCATGTCATCCTCTATGAACCAAAATTATTTCTATTCTTGGATTTTTTTGACCCCCTGATTTCTGGCTACTTCCTTTTTCTTTTGATCCCTTGCCGCCTCTCAAACGGTGATACCGCTGCTGCTAAATGGGACCCGCATGTCATCCTCTATGTACTATAAAACTTTCTTTTCTTGGATTTTTTTTGGCACCTCAAATTTGGTCACTTGCCTTTTTCTTTCGATCCCCTGCCGCCTCTCAAACGGTGATATCGCTGCTGCTAAATGGGACCCGCATGTCATCCTCTATGTACTATAAAACTTTCTTTTCTTGGATTTTTTTGGCACCTCAAATTTGGTCACTTGCCTTTTTCTTTCGATCCCCTGCCGCCTCTCAAACGGTGATACCGCTGCTCGCTAAATGGGACCCGCATGTCATCCTCTATGTACTATAAAACTTTCTTTTCTTGGATTTTTTTGGCACCTCAAATTTGGTCACTTGCCTTTTTCTTTCGATCCCCTGCCGCCTCTCAAACGGTGATACCGCTGCTGCTAAATGGGACCCGCATGTCATCCTCTATGTACTATAAAACTTTCTTTTCTTGGATTTTTTTGGCACATCATATTTGGTCACTTACCTTTTTCTTTCGATCCCCTGCCGCCTCTCAAACGGTGAGACCGCTGCTGCTAAATGGGACCCGCATGTCATCCTCTGTGTACTATAAAACTTTCTTTTCTAGGATTTTTTGGAACCTCATATTTGGTCACTTGCCTTTTTCTTTCGATCCCGTGCAGCCTCTCAAACGGTGATACCGCTGCTGCTAAATGGGACCCGCATGTCATCCTCTATGTACTATAAAACTTTCTTTTCTTGGATTTTTTTTGGCACCTCATATTTGGCCACTTACCTTTTTCTTTCGATCCCCTGCCGCCTCTCAAACGTTGAGACCGCTGCTGCTAAATGGGACCCGCATGTCATCCTCTATGTACTATAAAACTTTTTTTTCTTGGATTTTTTTTGGCACGTCATATTTGGTCACTTGCCTTTTTCTTTCGATCCCCTGCCGTTTCTCAAACGGTGATACTGCTGCTGCTAAATGGGACCCGCATGTCATCCTCTATGTACACTCAAGTTTCTTTTCTTGAATTATTTTTGGCTCCTGATATTTGGTCACTTGCATTTTTCTTTCGATCTCATGCCACGTTTGAAACGTTGAGGAACCTGCTGGCTCATGGGACCCGCATGTCATCCTCTATGTGATATAAAAGTTTATTTTCTTGGGGTTTTTTTCACCCTCTGATTTTTGGCTATTTCCTTTTCCTTTTGATCCCCTGCCGCCTTGGAAACGTTGAGTAAGCTGCTGACTCTTGGGACCCGCATGTCATCCTCTATGTACAATCAACTTTCTTTTTCTTTTGATCTCAAGCCGCATTTGAAACGTTGAGACCGCTGCTGCTAATTGGGACCCGCATGTCATCCTCTATGTACAATAAAGTTTTTTTTCTTGGATTATCTTTGGCTCCCGATATTTTGTCACTTGCCTTTTTCTTTCGATCTCAAGCCGCCTTTGAAATGTTGAGTAAGCTCGCTGGCTCATGGGTCCCGCATGTCATCCTCTACGAACAATAAAAGTTTCCTTTCTTGGAGTTATTTTTGACCCCTAATTTCTCGGCTATTTGCCTTTTTCTTTTGATCTCCTCGCCCCTTTGAAACGATGAGGACGCTCGTTGGCAGTGTCGGTCCCACATGTCATCCTCTCGTGAGCAATAAAAGTTTCCTTTGATGGATTTATTTTGAACCCCTAATTAATTTCGGGATATTTCCTTTTTTTCCTTTGATCCCCTACCGCCTTGGAATCGTTGAGGATGCTGCTGCCTCATGGGTCCCGCATGTCATCCCCTCGTAACGGTAAATGTTTTTTTCTTGGATTTTGTTTACCAAATGATTTTTGGCTAATTTTTCTTTCGATCTCCTGCCGCCTTTAAAACGTTGAGGACGATGCTCGGCTCACGGGTCCCACATGTCGACCTCTATGAACAATAAACGCCGAGGATGCTGCTGCCTCATGGGTCCCGCATGTCATCCTCTTAGAACGAAAATGTTTCTTTTCTTGGATTTTGTACCAACATATTTTTGGTTTATTTTTTCTTCCTATCCCCTGCCGCCTTTAAAACGTTGACGACGCTGCTGGATCATGGGTCCCCGATGTCAGCCTCCCCGTACAACAAACATATGATATCTTGATTATTTTGCAGACAATAAACAGTGTATTGCGCTCTGAGCTATTTCAAACGGAAAATTAAATCTTTATTTTTATATAAACAAACTTATATGTTGAATCTCCTTGTTTTTTTGTCTTTGCGAAGCATAGGACTTTCCTGTTTTTTTAGAAAATTCGGAACTTTCCTGTTTTGGAGTGGGCTGAAATTGTACGAGTCAAAAGGCCAAGCAGGATAGTTCGAAGGCCCAGATGTCCAGATGAAGCCCAACTGCAATCTTTCTTCTTGGATTTTTTTCACCCCCTGATTTCTGGCTACTTCATTTTTCTTTTGGTTCTGTGCCGCCTTGGAAACATTGAGACCAATGCTGCAAAATGGGACCCACATGTCATCCTCTACGTACAATAAAATATCTTTTCTTGGATTTTTTTGGCTCCTGATATTTGGTCACTTGCCTTTTTCTTTTGATCCCGTGCAGCCTCTCAAACGGTGATACCGCTACTGCTAAATGGGATCCGCATGTCATCCTCTATGTACAATCAAGTTTCTTTTCTTGAATTATTTTTGGCTCCTCATATTTTGTCACTTGCCTTTTTCTTTCGATCTCATGCCACGTTTGAAACGTTGAGGAACCTGCAGGATCATGGGACCCGCATGTCATCCTCTATGTACTATAAAACTTTCTTTTCTTGAATTATTTTTGGCTCCTCATATTTGGTCACTTGCCTTTTTCTTTCGATCTCATGCCACGTTTGAAACGTTGAGGAACCTGCTGGCTCATGGGACCCGCATGTCATCCTCTATGTACTATAAAAGTTCATTTTCTTTATTTTTTTTCACCCTCTGATTTTTGGCTATTTCCTTTTTCTTTTGATCCCCCGCCGCCTTGGAAACGTTGAGTAAGCTGCTAGCTCATGGGACCCGCATGTCATCCTCTATGTCCATCAACTTTATTTTCTTGGATTTTTTTTGACCCCCTAATTTCTGGCTACTTTCTTTTTCTTTTGATCTCAAGCCGCATTTGAAACATTGGGACCGCTGCTGCTAATTGGGACCCGCATGTCATCCTCTATGTACAATAAAGTTTCTTTTCTTGGATTATCTTTGGCTCCTGATATTTTGCCACTTGCCTTTTTCTTTCGATCTCATGACGCCTTTGAAATGTTGAGTAAGCTGCTGGCTCATGGGTCCCGCATGTCATCCTCTACGAACAATAAAAGTTTCCTTTCTTGGAGTTATTTTTGACCCCTAATTTCTGGCTATTTGCCTTTTTCTTTTGATCTCCTGCCCCTTTGAAACGATGAGGACGATGTTGGCGGTGTCGGTCCCACATGTCAGCCTCTATGAACAATAAAAGTTTCCTTTGATGGATTTATTTTGAACCCCTAATTAATTTCTCGGATATTTCCTTTTTTTCCTTTGATCCCCGTCGCCTTGGAATCGTTGAGGATGCTGCTGCCTCATGGGTCCCGCATGTCATCCTCTCAGAACGGTAAATGTTTCTTTTATTGGATTTTGTTTACCAAATGATTTTTGGCTTATATTTTATTTCGATCTCCCGCCGCCTTTAAAACGTTGAGGACGCTGCTGGCTCACGGGTCCCACATGTCAGCCTCTATGAACAATAAACGCTGAGGATGCTGCTGCCTCATGGGTCCCGCATGTCATCCTCTTTGAATGAAATGTTTCTTTTCTTGGATTTTCTACCAACATATTTTTGGTTTATTTTTTTCTTTCCATCCCCTGCCGCCTTTAAAACGTTGACGACGCTGGTGGCTCATGGGTCCCCGATGTCAGTCTCCCCGTACAAGAAACATGTGATATCTTGATTATTTTGCAGACAATAAACAGTGTATTGCGCTCTGAGCTATTTCAAAAGGATAAATTAAATCTTTATTTTTACATAAACAAACTTATATGTTGAATCTCCTTGTTTTTTTGTTTTTGCGAAGCATAGGACTTTCCTGTTTTTTTAGAAATTCCGAACTTTCCTGTTTTGGAGTGGGCTGAAATTGTTCTAGTCAAAAGGCCAAGCAGGATAGTTCGAAGGCCCAGATGTCCAGATGCAGCCCAATTGAAATCTTTCTTCTTCGATTTTTTTCACCCCCTGATTTCTGGCTACTTCATTTTTCTTTTGGTCCTGTGCCGCCTTGGAAACGTTGAGACCGCTGCTGCAAAATGGGACCCGCATGTCATCCTCTATGTACAATAAAATTTCTTTTCTTGGATTCTTTTTGGCTCCTGATATTTGGTCACTTGCCTTTTCTTTCGATCCCGTGCAGCCTCTCAAACGGTGATACCGCTGCTGCTAAATGGGACCCGCATGTCATCCTCTATGTGTTATCACCAGAATTTGACCAGATCAGAGGTGGGCCGCGATTAAAGATGGGCTTGAAGAATATACATGGAAGAAATACATGAATCGGCCTTGTATACAAAGTTTGGGCTAGTTTGCCCGTGTATCTGTAAATAGTAGGATACGTGTCGGTTAGATAGAGTTTGGCTCGTACACGGTTGGGATTATTCCCACGTTAGAAAGTCTACGGACTATAAATATGTATCTAGGGTTTCTGGAATAAACAACAATCACGTTCATCACAAACCAATCTAGGCGCATCGCCAACTCCCTTGTCTCGAGGGTTTTCTTCCGGGTAAGCATCATGCTGCCTAGATCGCATCTTGCGATCTAGGCAGTACACGTTTATTCGTTGTTCATGCGTTGCTCGTGTTGAAGCCTTGTTGATGGCGAGCAACGTAGTTATCATAGACGTGTTAGGGTTAGCATTGTTTCATCGTATCATATGCTTTCGTTCGTGCAACCCTTAGACGTCTAGCCGCCCTTACACCTATCTTAGGTGTAAGGGCGGCACCTCGCTTGATCATTATTTAGTAGATCCGATCCGTTATGGTTGCTCCTTGTTCTTCAAGGATTAGTTTAATATCTGCATAGTTAGGCCTTACAAACGGGTTGAAGGATCCAGTGGCACGTAGGGTGTAGTTTGCTAGCCCTAGACAGGATGTTCCGGGGATCAACTTCATGTTGGTTTTTAGGCCTTGTCTAGGGTCGGTTTATGATCACCGTGCGTGGCCGCCAGGCTCAATCACGCGTAGGATGTTCCGATTATGTGGTGAAAACCCTAAATCGTAGTAGGTCGTTTTAGCTTTACTTTGATCAAGCAGGACCACCATGTGATCGTGCACCTCGTACGAATCGTGGGTGGATCGGCTCCTTGAGCCGATTCACAGGACAACCTGAGAGCCGATCGAGGCTCGTATTTAATGTTTACGTGTATGCCATGCAGGAAACTAAGCAAGGCAAATCCATCACCTTCCCGACCGGTATAGGTCAGGTGGCACGCCCTTGCACCAAGCATCGGACGTGCGTGCCGAGTCTTTGCGGGCCGTCGCTCGAGGGACCAGGGCCAGCCGCAGCCCCGGGAGCCTCCCGGCTCTATCGTGTTGCCCGTCGCCGCTCGCCGGTGGGTTTCCGACCGCAACACATTCTCGGCACGCCCGGTGGGACCGTCTTCGACATCAACCGCATCGCCATCTACATCCGAGATGGCGGAAGGTACTCCGGTCACGTACGAGGATCCGACCGAGGAGCTCAAGAAGAAGTATGACGAGGTCAAAGCGATCCTCGAAGCCGACCTCATCGGCTCTTTCCGGAGAACCGCTCACACGGCATCGGGTGGAAAGGGTTCTCACCGAAGGCGCGCTCGATGGAGTGGACCTGTCCGCCCCGTCGAAGAACGCACTAGGTCTCCGCGTCAGGAGATTAATTTCATGGTAGCTCATTCGCTGCACCGCCATTCCGAGAGCCTCGGTGAACACTTTGGAGCGTGTCGCTCTTCGGGTGATCCAGAAATCATGAGGCATCGTACTCTCCGTCAGGACCAGCTCTAGGGACTCACCAAGGAGAGATGCCACTCCAGTCCCGACCACCGCTGCCATTCACGTTGGCAGCACCAGAAGTGCCGAGTTCACCGGCATACGTCGTCTACAAGATTGGTGGTGACCCTAGTGATTACCAGTTCTTGCATGAGGCGCCTAAGGAGATCCCTCACGGATACACGTGCACATACGTGCCAGACTGCAGTAACTGGGCGCTCACGAACCAGACTGCAACTACAGGGACTTCTGGAACAGCAGGAGGAACGTCGGGAACAGATCTTGAGAAGCAGACGTGGCTAGCTAAGTATGCAACTCCGACAAACCTCCAGAGCTCAACTCCTGCAGTTGGCTCAGTGCCCTTCCCCGCCGTTAACATGGTGGAGTGCACTTACCCTGGGGACGCCAGCCAAGATTCTCGTTCAACATCAACATGGTAGGACCGGGGCACCACCCTGGTAAGGACAGAGACGAGGGCAGCTGCTCTCCTAACGAGGACAAGGAGGAAGCCGTCCCACGCGATCGGCTCCGGCACTTCCCAAAAATCCTGGTTACAATCAAAATGAAGGCCGATTCCAGCAATCGGCCCGTATTATCCTCACCACACGTTTTCCCGGTATTCGGCATCGATCTCACAGGTGACGGAAAGCTAGGGTATGGGTTCACATCGGCTGATGAGCTAGAAGAAGTCGACATCGGTCCTGGGGATAAGCCGCGACCAACGTTTATCAGCAGGAAGTTAGATCCACATCTCAGAAGTCAGATGATAGCTCTACTAAAAGAATACCCAGATTGCTTTGCATGGGATTACACAGAGATGCCTGGGTTAGACAGGAGCATCATTGAGCATCGGCTCCCCCTTAAGAAAGGATTTCGGCCGTTCCAACAACGAGCACGTCAGATGAAGGCCGAAATTCTGGAAGAGGTCAAGAAAGAGATCGAGAAGATGTTGGCCACCGGGTTCATCAGGCCATGCAGGTATGCTGAATGGATCTCCAGTATCGTACCTGTAGAGAAGAAGGACGGCCGATGGTGTGTGGCCATAGATTTCCGAGATCTCAACAGAGCCACGCCAAAAGATGAATATCCGATGCCTGTGGCAGAAACGTTGATCAATGCAGCTGCTGGCCACAAGGTGTTGAGCTTCATGGATGGCAACGCCGGCTATAACCAAATCTTCATGGCTCCAGAAGATATACACAAGACCGCATTCAGAGTACCAGGGTCAGTAGGCTTGTTTGAATATGTAGTCATGACCTTTGGGTTGAAGAATGCTGGTGCAACGTACCAAAGAGCCATGAATTATATATTTCACGATCTGATCGGCAAGTTGGTGGAAATCTACATCGATGACGTGGTGGTCAAATCTGTCTCCATGGAAGGACACTTGGATGATTTGCGACGCATCCTAGAACGAACTCGGAAGTTCGGACTGAGAATGAATCCAAAGAAGTGTGCTTTTGGTGTGACGGCCGGTCAGTTCCTAGGTTTTCTGGTTCATGAACGGGGAATTGAGATCGGCCTGAAAAGTCAAGAGGCAGTGCGTACCATGCAGCCGCCTACCACGAAGAAAGAGCTCCAACGTCTTATCGGCAAGATCAACTTCGTCCGACGATTCATCTCTAACCTGTCAGGACGAATCGAGCCGTTCATGGCGTTGGTGAAAATTAAATCTGATGACGAGTTTCACTGGGGGCAGAACAGCAGCAGGCGTTTGACGAGATTAAGCGGTATCTGACAACGCCGCCTGTGCTAGTTCCACCCCAACAAGACAGGCCGTTCTATATCTACTTATCAGTAGCTGACACGTCCATCGCCTCAGTGGTGGTGCAACTCTATGAGGGTGTTGAAAAGGTCGTTTTCTACCTCGGCAGAAGGATGTTGGACGCGGAGACACGGTATCCTGAGGTCGAGAAGCTATGCCTCTGCCTGTTCTTCACCTGCACCAAGCTTCATCATATCCTTTTGACGGCAGAGATCATCGTCGTATGCAAGTCGAACGTTGTCAAGCACATGCTATCGGCCCTCGTTTTGAAAGGCCGACTTGGTAAGTGGATGTTTGCGTTGTCGGAGTTCGATCTTCGGTATCAGCCTGCGAAAGCGAGTCAAGGGACAAGCGTTGGCCGATCTTATAGCTGAACGGATTAATACTAATATAGCAGCACTATCCGTACGTGCATGGGCTATGTTCTTCGATGGATCGGCTTGTGACGATGGTTGTGGCATCGGCATTCCGCTCGTGTCGCCTCGGGGGCAACATATTCTTTCGCCATCGGGCTATCTACCCCTTGCACCAACAATGTTGCTGAGTATGAGGCGAGTGCGCAAGGGAATGGAGTTGCTTTTGGAAGCCGGGGCGAGGCGGTGGAGCTTTTGGAGACTCGAAGTTGGTGATCTCCCAACTCACGGACGAATACAAGTGCGAGAGTGAGTCACTTTTTCCATATTGGATGGAATGTCGTGAGCTGATGACACATTTTCGGTACATCAATTTCAATTGGGTCCCAAGGTCTCGGAATACCGACGCCAATGATCTCGCACGGATGGCGTCGGGATACAAGGACATACCGGACGGGTCGAAGTTCAGTGCGGTTCCTGGAACAGGACGACTGGAGAGCCGATATCTTCAATTATTTGAAGGATTCGGCTCGGGGGGCACCTAAACGGATAAGATACAAGGCTATGAAATATGTCCTTATAGGGGATGACATGTTCTACAGGACGTTGGAAGGGTTACTACTCAAATGCATGGGACCAACTGAGTCTAATCGGCTCTTACATGAGGTGCATGAAGGCGCCTGTGGAACTCACCAATCGGCTCATAAGATGAAGTGGTTAATTAGGCGATCAGGGTTTTATTGGCCCACCATGCTTGAGGACTACTTCAAGTACTACAAGGGATGCCAAGCGTGTCAGATGTTCGGAAAAATTCAGATGGTACCTGATGTCTATGCCCCCTCCTTTTCCTGTAGACAGTGTTGGGCCTCCAAGAGCAGAGGTTTGTAGAACAGCAGCAAGTTTTCCCTTAAGTGGATCACCCAAGGTTTATCGAACTCAGGGAGGAAGAGGTCAAAGATATCCCTCTCATGCAACCCTGCAACAACAAAGCAAGAAGTCTCTTGTATCCCCAACATACCTAATAGGTGCACTAGTTCGGCGAAGAGATAGTGAAATACAGGTGGTATGAATAAGTATGAGCAGTAGTAACGCAGCAGTAGTAACGCAGTAAAACAGTAAACAAGCAGACGATAGCGATATTTAGGAACAAGGCCTAGGGATTACACTTTCACTAGTGGACACTCTCAACATTGATCACATAACGTAATAGATAAATGCATACTCTACACTCTCTTGTTGGATGATGAACACATTGCGTAGGATTACACGAACCCTCAATGCCGGAGTTAACAAGCTCCACAATTCAATGTTCATATTTAAATAACCTTAGAGTGCATGAAAGATCAACACGACTAAACCAAGTACTAACATAGCATGCACACTCGTCACCTTCACACCATGTAGGAGGAATAGATCACATCAATACCATCATAGCAATAGTTAACTTCATAATCTACAAGAGATCATAATCATAGCCTACGCCAAGTACTAACACGGATGCACACACTGTCACCATTACACCGTGCAGGAGGAATAAAACTACTTTAATAACATCACTAGAATAGCACATAGATAAATTGTGATACAAAACACATTGCAATCATAAAGAGATATAAATAAGCACTTCACTATGCCATTCATAACAGTGAATAAGTATTCTGTGAAATATAGCCTAAGAGACCCACACGGTGCACACACTCGTCACCTTTATACACGTGGGACAAGGAGTCTCCGGAGATCACATAAGTAAAACCCACTTGACTAGCATAATGACATCTAGATTACAAGCATCATCATATGAATCTCAGTCATGTAAGGCAGCTCATGAGACTATTGTATTGAAGTGCATAGGAGAGAGATGAACCACATAGCTACCGGTACAGCCCCGAGCCTCGATGGAGAACTACTCCCTCCTCATGGGAGACAGCAGCGTTGATGAAGATGGCGGTGGTGTTGATGGAGGAGCCTTCCGGGGCACTTCCCCGTCCCGGCGGCGTGCCGGAACAGAGACTCCTGTCCCCCGGATCTTGGCTTCGCGATGGCGGCGGCTCGGGAAGGTTTCTCGTACCGTGGCTTTTTCGTCTCGTGTTTTAGGTCGTGGACCTTTATATAGGCGAAGAGGCGGAGTCGGGGAGGCGACGAGGCGACGACACACTAGGGGCGCGGCCAAGGCTCGGGCCGCGCCACCCTGTCGTCCGGGGCCCACAGGGCCCTCCTCTGGCGGCTCTCGGGTGTTCCGGAAGCTTCGTGGAAAAATAGGATGATGGGCGTTGATTTCGTCCGATTCCGAGAATATTTCCTTACTAGGATTTCCGGAACCAAAAACAACAGAAAACAGAACCGGCCCTTCGGCATCTCGTCAATAGGTTAGTTCCGGAAAACGCATAATAATGACATAAAGTATGCATAAAACATGTAGATATCATCAATAATGTGGCATGGAACATAAGAAATTATCGATACGTCGGAGACGTATCAGCATCCCTAAGCTTAGTTTCTGCTCGTCCCGAGCAGGTAAACGATAACAAAGATAATTTCTGGAGTGACATGCCATCATAAACTTGATCATATTGTAAACATATGTAATGAATGCAGCGATCAAAACAATGGTAATGACATGAGTAAACAACTGAATCATAAAGCAGTGACTTTTCATGAATAGCACTTTCAAGACAGGCATCAATAAGTCTTGCATAAGAGTTAACTCATAAAGCAATAAATTCATAGTAAAGGCATTGAAGCAACACAATGGAAGATTAAGTTTCAGCGGTTTCTTTCAACTTGTAACATGTATATCTCAATGATAGTTTGTCAATGCAAAGCAATATAACAAGTGCAATATGCAAGTATGTAGGAATCAATGCGCAGTTCACACAAGTGTTTGCTTCTTGAGGTGGAGAGAAATAGGTGAACTGACTCAACATAAAAAGTAAAAGAATGGTCCTTCAAAGAGGAAAGCATCAATTGCTATATTTGTGCTAGAGCTTCTATTTTGAAAACATAAAACAATTTTGTCAACGGTAGTAATAAAGCATATGAGTTATGTAAATTATATCTTACAAGTTGCAAGCCTCATGCATAGTATACTAATAGTGCCAGCACCTTGTCCTAATTAGCTTGGACTACCGGATCATCGCAATACACATGTTTTAACCAAGTGTCACAAAGGGGTACCTCCATGCCGCCTGTACAAAGGTCTAAGGAGAAAGCTCGCATTTTGGATTTCTCGCTTTTGATTATTCTCAACTTAGACATCCATACCGGGACAACATGGACAACAGATAATGGACTCCTCTTTAATTCATAAGCATGTGGCAACAATTAGTGTTCTCATATGAGATTGAGGATATATGTCCAAAACTGAAACTTCCACCATGATTCTTGGCTTTAGTTAGCGGCCCAATGTTCTTCTCTAACAATATGCATGCTCCAACCATTAAGGTGGTAGATCTCTCTTACTTCAGACAAGACGGACATGCATAGCAACTCACATGATATTCAACAAAGAGTTGATGGCGTCCCCATGAACATGGTTATCGCACAACAAGCAACTTAATAAGAGATAAAGTGCATAAGTACATATTCAATACCACAATAGTTTTTAAGCTATTTGTCCCATGAGCTATATATTGCAAAGGTGAATGATGGAAATTTTAAAGGTAGCACTCAAGCAATTTACTTTGGAATGGCGGAGAAATACCATGTAGTAGGTAGGTATGGTGGACCCAAATGGCATAGTGGTTGGCTCAAGGATTTTGGATGCATGAGAAGTATTCCCTCTCGATACAAGGTTTAGGCTAGCAAGGTTATTTGAAACAAACACAAGGATGAACGGTACAGCAAAACTCACATAGAAGACATATTGTAAACATTATAAGACTCTACACCGTCTTCCTTGTTGTTCAAAACTCAATACTAGAAATTATCTAGACTTTAGAGAGACCAAATATGCAAACCAAATTTAGCAAGCTCTAGGTGTTTCTTCATTAATGGGTGCAAAGTATATGATGCAAGAGCTTAAACATGAGCACAACAATTGCCAAGTATCACATTATCCAAGACATCATACCAATTACTACATGTAGCATTTTCCGTTTCCAACCATATAAAAATGAAC
The DNA here is from genome assembly GCF_022539505.1 of Lolium rigidum. Taxonomy (NCBI): domain Eukaryota; kingdom Viridiplantae; phylum Streptophyta; class Magnoliopsida; order Poales; family Poaceae; genus Lolium; species Lolium rigidum. Next base: position 327,003,180 of record NC_061510.1, read on the forward strand.
GAAGCAGTTTTAACCTTCGCCATGAACATTAAAAGCTAAGAACACATGTGTTCATATGAACCAGCGGAGCGTGTCTCTCTCCCACACAAGCATTTATTCAAACAAAAACAAAAACAAAAGCACACAGACGCTCCAAGTAAAGTACATAAGATGTGACCGAATAAAAATATAGTTTCGGGGGAGGAACCCGATAATGTTGTCGATGAAGAAGGGGATGCCTTGGGCATCCCCAAGCTTAGACGCTTGAGTCTTCTTAAAATATGCAGGGGTGAACCACCGGGGCATACCCAAGCTTAGAGCTTTCACTCTCCTTGATCATATTGTATCATACTCCTCTCTTGATCCTTGAAAACTTCCTCCACACCAAACTCGAAACAACTCATTAGAGGGTTAGTGGACAATAAAAATTAACATGTTCAGAGGTGACACAATCATTCTTAACACTTCTGGACATTGCATAAAGCTACTGGACATTAATGGATCAAAGAAATTCATCCAACATAGCAAAAGAGGCAATGCGAAATAAAAGGCAGAATCTGTCAAAAACAGAACAATCCGTAAAGATGGATTTTATTGAGGCACCAGACTTGCTCAAATGAAAATGCCCAAATTGAATGAAAGTTGCGTACATATCTGAGGATCACGCACGTAAATTGGCATATTTTTCTGAGCTACCTACAGAGAGGCAGGTCGAAATTCGTGACAGCAAAGAAATCTGTTTCTGCGCAGTAATCCAAATCTAGTATTCACTTTACTATCAAAGACTTTACTTGGCACAATAAAACACAAAACTAAGATAAGGAGAGGTTGCTACAGTAGTAAACAACTTCCAAAACACAAATATAAAATAGAGGTACTGTAGCAAAATAAACACATGGGTTATCTCCCAAGAAGTTCTTTCTTTATAGCCATTAAGATGGGCTCAGCAGTTTTAATGATGCACTCGCAAGAAATAGTAGTTGAAGCAAAAGAGAGCATCAAGAGGCAAATTCAAAACACATTTAAGTCTAACATGCTTCCTATGAAAAGGAATCTTGTAAATAAACAAATTCATGAAGCATGATGCAACAAGCATAGAAAGATAAAACAAGTGCAGCTTCAAGATTTTCAGCAAAAAGAGAGGTGTTTTAGTAACATGAAAATTTCTACAACCATATTTTCCTCTCTCATAATAACTTTCAGTAGCAACATGAGCAAACTCAACAATATAACTATGACATATAGCATTCTTATCATGAGTCTCATGCATAAAATTATTATTACTCCCAACATAAGCATAATCAATTTTATTAGTAATAGTGGGAGCAAATTCAACAAAGTAGCTATCATTATTATTCTCATCATCAAATATAGGAGGCATATTGTAATCATAATCAAATTTATCCTCCATAACAGGCGGTACTAAAAGACTACTATCATTATAATCATCATATAGGGGAGGCAAAGTATCATCAAAGTAAATTTTCTCCTCAATGCTTGGTGGACTAAAAAGATCATGCTCATCAAAACCAGCTTCCCCAAGCTTAGAACTTTCTATATAATTAGTAACAATGGTATTCAAAGTGTTCATACTAATATGTTCCATGGGTTTTTTAATTTTCGCATCAAACCATCCATGTCTTAAATCAGGAAATAGAATAAGAAGCTCATTGTTGTCCATTATGCCTAACTAGTGTAAACAAGAAACAAAAAGATGCAATTGCAGGATCTAAAGGAAATAGCTTCGAGTACTTACAACAGCGAAAATAGCTTAGTAGCCAAGATCCGGAGTGTGAGTACCTTTTACCTTTCCTCCCCGGCAACGGCGCCGTGAAAATAGCTTGATGTCTACGCCCCTCCTTTTCCTCGTAGACAGTGTTGGGCCTCCAAGAGCAGAGGTTTGTAGAACAGCGAGCAAGTTTTCCCTTAAGTGGATCACCCAAGGTTTATCGAACTCGGGAGGAAGAGGTCAAAGATATCCCTCTCATGCAACCCCGCAACAACAAAGCAAGAAGTCTCTTGTGTCCCCAACACACCTAATAGGTGCACTAGTTCGGCGAAGAGATAGTGAAATACAGGTGGTATGAATAAGTATGAGCAAGAGTAACGCAAGCAGATAGTAACGCAAAGAAACAAGAAACAAGCAGACGATAGCGATATTTAGGAACAAGGCCTAGGGATTACACTTTCACTAGTGGACACTCTCAACATTGATCACATAACAGAATAGATAAATGCATACTCTACACTCTCTTGTTGGATGATGAACACATTGCGTAGGATTACACGAACCCTCAATGCCGGAGTTAACAAGCTCCACAATTCAATGTTCATATTTAAATAACCGTAGAGTGCATGAAAGATCAACACGACTAAACCAAGTACTAACATAGCATGCACACTGTCACCTTCACACCATGTAGGAGGAATAGATCACATCAATACCATCATAGCAATAGTTAACTTCATAATCTACAAGAGATCATAATCATAGCCTACGCCAAGTACTAACACGGATGCACACACTCGTCACCATTACACCGTGCGGGAGGAATAAAACTACTTTAATAACATCACTAGAATAGCACATAGATAAATTGTGATACAAAACACATTGCAATCATAAAGAGATATAAATAAGCACTTCACTATGCCATTCATAACGGTGAATAAGTATTCCGTGAAATATAGCCTAAGAGACCCACACGGTGCACACATCTGTCACCTTTACACACGTGGGACAAGGAGTCTCCGGAGATCACATAAGTAAAACCCACTTGACTAGCATAATGACATCTAGATTACAAGCATCATCATATGAATCTCAATCATGTAAGGCAGCTCATGAGATTATTGTATTGAAGTACATAGGAGAGAGATGAACCACATAGCTACCGGTACAGCCCCGAGCCTCGATGGAGAACTACTCCCTCCTCATGGGAGACAGTAGCGTTGATGAAGATGGTGGTGGTGTTGATGGAGGAGCCTTCCGGGGGCACTTCCCCGTCCCGGCGGCATGCCGGAACAGAGACTCCTGTCCCCTAGATCTTGGCTTCGCGATGGCGGCGGCTCTGGAAGGTTTCTCGTACCGTGGCTTTTTCGTCTCGTGTTTTAGGTCAGGGACCTTTATATAGGCGAAGAGGCGGAGTCGGGGAGGCGACGAGGCGACGACACACTAGGGGGGCGCGGCCAAGGCCTGGGCCGCGCCACCCTATCATCTGGGGCCCACAGGGCCCTCCTCTGGCGGCTCTCGGGTGTTCTGGAAGCTTCGTGGAAAAATAGAATGCTGGGCGTTGATTTCGTCCGATTCCGAGAATATTTCCTTACTAGGATTTACGGAACCAAAAACAACGGAAAACGAGAACCGGCCCTTCGGCATCTCGTCAATAGGTTAGTTCCGGAAAACGCATAATAATGACATAAAATATGCATAAAACATGTAGATATCATCAATAATGTGGCATGGAACATAAGAAATTATTGATACGTCGGAGACGTATCAGTACCCGCATCAGCGATGAACCCCATCATCAAGCCTTGGCCATTTCGAGGTTGGGGCATGGATATGATCGGCAAAATCCATCCTCCGTCGAGCAAAAACCACGAGTGGATTCTGGCCATTACAGATTACTTCACCAAATGGGTGGAGGCTGTTCCTATGAAGAAGGTAAAATCGGAAGATGTTATCCAATTTGTCAAAGAACATGTCATTCATAGGTTCAGGATTCCCCAAACCATCACGACCGATGGAGGTTCGGTTTTTGTCTCTAAAGAATTCAGAAAGTTCTGCGATGACATGGGGATTAATCTGATCCGATCATCTCCATACTATGCTCAAGCCAACGGACAAGCCGAAGCATCCAATCAAAGCCTGATCAAGCTGATTAAGAGGAAGATTGACGAGAACCCTAGGGTGTGGCATGAGACATTGTCAGAAGCTTTGTGGGCCTATCGTATGTCATGCCATGGAGCTATAAAGACTTCGCCATATCAGCTTGTCTATGGGCAGGAAGCAGTATTACCTTGGGAAATTACGGCTGGATCGAGACGTGTCACGTTTCAGAATGACCTGACAGCTGAAGAATATGCAGCCCTGATGAGTGACACTATTGAGGATGCAACGGAACTTAGACTTTGGTCGTTGGAGAAGATTAAAGAGAACAAAGCCAGAGTAGCTCGTGCATACAATAAGAAGGTGAGACCAAAGGAGTTTCAAGTTGGTGATTTAGTATGGGAAGCCGTGTTGCCACTAGGAACCAAGGATAAAGCGTATGGCAAATGGTCTCCTAATTGGCACGGTCCTTACAAAGTCGTCCAGGGTTTGAAGGGCAATGCCTACATGCTTGAACAGTTGGATGGTGTGAAGTTCCCAGTGGCCGTCAATGGCCAGCATCTCAAGAAGTATTTCCCAAGCATGTGGGATGATGGGCAGTAGATATGGGGGCCGATTTTAAATCGGCCAGTAAAAAAAACAAAAAAAATGTGTACATGCAAGTCACAGCCGATGCACAGACGTCGACTTGAGAAAATATGCGAAGACAACAATGTGCTAGTACAGCCGATGCATGGACATTGACTTCAGAATAATAAAAGCCGATGCATTGCTATCGACTCTAGAGGAACAAGCTCAATTGAGCAGGTTAACAGATCGGTTTCAGACCAGAGATCATGATATTTGAGATGAGTCTCCTAGTGGATTTGCTGAGGAGTCGAATCTGCGTCTTTAAGGTTGGAGGATGGTTTGGACATGGGCTGGACCTGTTTGACCGTGTGAATAGGCAATTGTTTGGCCTCAAATCGCGTTTATAGTGCAAGACGATGCCCTGCCATCGGCTCTACGTGCAACGACTTCGTTCGACAATCGGCAAAGTTGACAAGAAAGCAAAATTAATGGGGGAATATTTTCTTCATTGATAATGGGATTTCTTACAAAGAAAGAGCCGATTGCTCAAGGGAGGAAGGATAGAAGGAAGGTCTATTGACCAATCTGCTACTACCACTAGGCCTATACTAGTAGATCTTAGTCTACGGACCGTTGTTGCCCTCGTCGTCGTCCTCGGAGCTCTCGTCAGCGCTGCTGCCGGCAGGCTCCTCGTCGCTGCTCCCGCAGCCCTCTACGGGAGCCTCATCCTCTTCGTCATCGTCGCTGTCGTCGTCATCCCACCAGGTGCGAAGGCGCTTCGGCCGGTGGGTAACCTTCGAGGGAGTCGTCGTCGTCTTCCTCCTCCTCTTCCTCGGAAGGGGTGTAATCGTCCCGAGAGAACGAGTCGTCCTCGCTCTCCGATTCCGGTTCCCCATCGGCGAGGAACTGGAGGTCTTCATCTCCGCTGGTCAAGGACTTGTCGTCCTCGGACCAGACGGAGGAGGCGTGGTCCTCCTGGTCCCACTCCTCCAGGGCGTGCTCGTCGTGCGCCGCCATCTGAGCCGCCACCGGGTCCCACTCTGGCGTGGGTTCGCGGGATGAGGAGGAGGAGGAGGAGAAGGTCTGGGAGGAGAGATCCGACGAGGTGGAGGAGGAAGAGGAGGAAGACATTGCTCTGAGATTGGGGTTTCTTGGTGCCGATGGCTAAGACAGAGCAAGGGGATGAAGAAGCAAATTGCTCGATGCGGTTAAATAAAAGGGATATGGTGGAGATTCAATGCCACAGCAGTTTCCGAGGAAGTGGTGCCCAAAGAAAAATTGGCCAGGTCACGCGGAGAAGTGGAGGAGGCAAGGCATCATGATGAAGGATACTGCGACGGTTCTGCTCTGCCACGACATGACCCGACGACGAAGAAGCAGAGTGATTTTGGAATTATCATTTCCAAAACCAGGGGGGCATGTGTTATCACCAGAATTTGACTGGATCAGAGGTGGGCCGCGATTAAAGATGGGCTTGAAGAATATACATGGAAGAAATACATGAATCGGCCTTGTATACAAAGTTTGGGCTAGTTTGCCCGTGTATCTGTAAATAGTAGGATACGTGTCGGTTAGATAGAGTTTGGCTCGTACACGGTTGGGATTATTCCCACGTTAGAAAGTCTACGGACTATAAATATGTATCTAGGGTTTCTGCAATAAACAACAATCACGTTCACCACAAACCAATCTAGGCGCATCGCCAACTCCCTTGTCTCGAGGGTTTTCTTCCGGGTAAGCATCATGCTGCCTAGATCGCATCTTGCGATCTAGGCGATACACGTTATTCGCTGTTCATGCGTTGCTCGTGCTCGAAGCCTTGTTGATGGCGAGCAACGTAGTTATCATAGACGTGTTAGGGTTAGCATTGTTTCATCGTATCATATGCTTTCGTCCGTGCAACCCTTAGACGTCTAGCCGCCCTTACACCTATCTTAGGTGTAAGGGCGGCACCTCGCTTGATCATTATTTAGTAGATCCGATCCGTTATGGTTGCTCCTTGTTCTTCAAGGATTAGTTTAATATCTGCATAGTTAGGCCTTACAAACGGGTTGAAGGATCCAGGTGGCACGTAGGGTGTAGTTTGCTAGCCCTAGACGAGGATGTTCCGGGATCAACTTCATGTTGGTTTTTAGGCCTTGTCTAGGGTCGGTTTATGATCACCGTGCGTGGCCGCCAGGCTCAATCACGCGTAGGATGTTCCGATTATGTGGTGAAAACCCTAAATCGTAGTAGGTCATTTTAGCTTTACTTTGATCAAGCAGGACCACCATGTGATCGTGCACCTCGTACGAATCGTGGGTGGATCGGCTCCTTGAGCCGATTCACAGGACAACCTGAGAGCCGATCGAGGCTCGTATTTAATGTTTACGTGTAGGCCATGCAGGAAACTAAGCGAGGCAAATCCATCACCTTCCTGACCAGGTATAGGTCAGGTGGCACGCCCTTGCACCAGCATCGGACGTGCGTGCCTAGTCTTTGCGGGCCATCGCTCGAGGGACCAGGGCCAGCCGCAGCCCTGGGAGCCTCCCGGCTCTACTGTGTTGCCCGTCGCTGCTCGCCGGTGGGTTTCTGACCGCAACACTATGTACAATCAAGTTTCTTTTCTTGAATATTTTTGGCTCCTGATATTTGGTCACTTGCCTTTTTCTTGCGATCTCATGCCACGTTTGAAACGTTGAGGAACCTGCAGGCTCATGGGACCCGCATGTCATCCTCTATGTACTATAAAAATTTCTTTTCTTGGATTATTTTTGGCTCCTGATATTTGGTCACTTGCCTTTTTCTTTCGATCCCCTGCCGCCTCTCAAACGGTGATACCGCTGCTGCAAAATGGGACCCGCATGTCATCCTCTATGTACAATCAAGTTTCTTTTCTTGAATTATTTTTGGATCCTGATATTTGGTCACTTGCCTTTTTCTTTCGATCTCATGCCACGTTTGAAACGTTGAGTAAGTTGCGGACTCATGGGACCCGCATGCCATCCTAATTTCTGGAGTTTTTTTACCCCCTAATTTCTGGCTACTCTTTTTCTTTTGATCTCAAGCCGCATTTGAAACGTTGACACCGCTGCTGCAAAATGGGACCCGCATGTCATCTTTTATGTACAATAAAGTTTCTTTTCTTGGATTATTTTTGGCTCCCGATATTTGGTCTCTTGTCTTTTTCTTTCGATCTCATGCCGCCTTTGAAACGCTCGAGGAAGCTGCTAGCGCATGGGTCCCGCATGTCATCCTCTATGAACAATAAAAGTTTCCTTTCTTGGAGTTATTTTTGACCGCTAATTTCTGGCTACTTCCTTTTTCTTTTGATCCCCTGCCGCCTTGGAAACGTTGAGTAAGCTGCTGACACAAGGGGCCCGCATGTCATCCTCTATGTACAATCAACTTGCAAGATCTTGGAGCGAAAGAGCTTGTATAAGTGGGACCCATATGCCATCCTCTATGTACAATAAAAGTTTCTTTTCTTGGATTATTTTTTGCTCCTATATTTGGTCACTTTCCTTTTTCTTTCGATCTCATGCCGCCTCTGAAAAGTTGAGTAAGGTGCTGGCTCATGGGACCCGCATGTCATCCTCTATGTACAATAAAGTTTCTTTTCTTAGATTTTTTTACCCCCTGATTTTTGGTCACTTGCCTTTTTCTTTCGATCATATGCCGCCTTTGAAATTGAGGTCGCAGGTGGCTCAAGGGTCCCACATGTCGGCATCTATGAACAATAAACCATTCCTTTGTTGGATTTATTTTTTACCCCTAATTTCTGGCTATTTGCCTTTTTCTTTTGATCCCCTGCCCCCTTTGAAACGCTGCTGGCGGGTCGGTCCCACATGTCATCCTCTATGAAGAATTAAAGTTTCCTTTTTTGGATTTATTTTTGACCCCTAATTTACGGCTATTAGCCTTTTTCTTCGATCCCTGCCGACTTCGAAATGATGAGGATGCTTGCTGGCGGATCGGTCCCACATGTCGGCCTCTATGAACTATAAATGTTTCCTTTCTAGGATTTATTTTTTACCCCTATTTTCGGGCTACTTGCCTTTTTCTTTGAAACGTTGAGGACGCTACTTGTCTCATGGGTCCCACATGGCATCCTCTACGAACGATAAACCTTCATTTCTTGTTAACGACAGGTTTATCGGTATTATTTTTGCGAGACTAATACAAGCTCTTTCGATCCAAGATCTTGCAAGTTGATAGATTAAATCATGGAATTATCGGGATATGTTTTAAATTTCAAATCCACTTTATGAATTTGTAAAAATACCGTTATCCATGTGGTTATGGAGCGATCAAGGATTTTCATATTGTGCATGAGCAGTTTCAAAAATTGGAACCCAATAATTCAAAATAAATAAAAACAACTTTTATGTTGAATCTCCGTGTTTTTTTTGCCAATCATAGGATCTGTGTTTCATTAGAAAAGGGCCGAAATTGCATGAGCAGAAAGGCCCATTTGTGGTTATTGGGCTTCGACAGCCGGAGCAAGTAGACCGATAACAATTACCATGTAGATGTTCGTTGGCAACCCAAAAGTGAAATATTGGGCCCAACGGGGGAGGTTGAACCAGTACTTTTTCTATTGGGAAGGTGGTACATGGGGTTATCCTGACAAAAAAAAATGGAACATGGGTTACTGAAGGTTGCCCATTTGTGCCCAATATGTTTGTCAGCAGGAGCTTTACCTTCCGCCGCCGCCGCCATGATCGAGCTAGCGGTACGGCGGCGTCTCGAGCTCGGGGTAGCGCAGCGTCCGCGCGCGCCCCAAATTAAGGTACCTATTAAGCGGAGATACGTACCGGCGACGAGCACATCGGCCTCGCGACGGCACCTACGATAGGCTCGGCTGGCCTTGGGGCATTTACCCCTAGCCTCTTCCATGCTCAAGTTTTAGAAATGTTCAACACTGGATCAAATTTGTCAACATGACCATTTTTATGGAGTAGCAACGAGTTGAATCTCTCAAAACTCTTTAAGTTCTGCAATATAACGACTAATTGGGACTACCTTATACAAAATGATTACATATCCTTATTTTGGAAGCAAGCAATCACACACTTATAGTTTGCTAGTCAGCTGCACGTAACGTTAAAAATCGGCAATTATAATGAATAAACCTGTAATCTTCACTTAAAATGCATTAAGGAGCATCAAATTTGACAAATCAAACCATGTCTTACTGAAAATTGACATGTCTTTCTCATGCAGAAATTAAAATTATCCATGCATGTGCGTTTATACGAGGTTAAGTTTTGCACGTATTATTTTTTGTACTAACTTTTCGACTACCTTCAAAGCTCCAATCCTTCTTCATCATCTTTGTTGTACCGCACTGATGCAAGTGAATGCGAGCTGCTCGCCAGACGCGACTTCGTGTCCGATATGTGTACTATGCCTTCTCCATCTAGTGCTAGTTACGCCTCTGTGCTAATTAATTCTATCCCAGTGCCTACATCCAGCACAAACCTCTGTCATTGCAGCTGTGACTCACCTCGACCATTGGAGCCCAATCACAAGAGCGAGCTCGATCAGTCGTCTCAACCAGAGAGGCATGTGTCTCATGGTTAGCTATCTACAACTTGTTGTCTTACTAAAACCGTGCCTATCATAGAGATCACCTCGCTGGTGTAGCAATGGCTGCAAGTAGCTGCTATGGGGATAAGGAAGAAAAGATTTAAAAAATGGGGTGGGGCCAACAAGCAGGAAAGCTATCTATAGCTTTATGGATGTTTCTGGAATTGGGTAGAAAATAGTAGATGACACTGTAGCAGCGAATCCCACAGACCAAGGCCGTTGGATGATGTCTAATGAACAGAACTGTGTTCAAGAAAAAAACGGCAGAACAAAATAGGCGAAATTAGCTTGAATTTTGATAATAAATCTTGGGAATTTTCGCTCGAACATGATGTACAGTACTACTACTGTACTCAACTTTGGGTAGTCTCTGGACTAGTCTCCCTCGTCCACCAATTATTATTATTATATTATATTATACTACTGCGGAAAGTTGAGGGGAGTCCCTAGTCTCGCACTTCGCCCACTTCCCCTGGCCTCATCCCAGAGATCTCACACCAACCACCTCACCGTCGACTAGCCGCCGTCTACACCCCTCCGAAGAATCCCCAATGGCGGCGACGCCCCTACTAGAGCGCTCCTCACGCGAGCGCATCATCGAGTCCGGCCCACATGTCTTCCGTGCCTGCCGTGTGTCGGCAAGCACGACCGACTTCTCCGTCGGCGAGCCGCCGGCCGTGGGCGAGGGCGAGGCGTCCCCGTACACTATGACGAGTGCACATCTTCTTCTCGAGGACGTACGAGCTCGGGAGGATGGCCGGCCCCCTCCCTGCCCCACTTGGATGAGGACGATATCGCCACTACACCCTGCGAAGAGGTGGTGCTGGATCTTGGCTTGCCTCCGAGGGAGCTGCGTAGTGGGGGCTATGTCGTGCGAACTATGCGCGAGATTCTTGCCCGTGTATGGCTGCTCAAGAACCTGAACCTCACGGAGGAGGAGTGGGACATCATCATGCCTTACGATGTTATGCACCTGATGTGGCAGTGTCGTCGGGTTGGTGGCCTCCACTTCGACCTCACCCTTAGGGTGGACCACCGGCTCCTAGTTGCGCCGGAGGACGGCCACTGCAGCATATGCATGCTGGGGCTGTCGCGGCGCACAACGGTGCGTCTCCGGGGATGCAAACACCCGTTCCATAGGAAGTGCATCTTCTCCTGGTTTGTAACGAACGCCGGCTGCCCTATCTGCCGCGATAAAGTGCTGACCCATCTTATTTTCGATTTGTAGCATAGTATGAATAAAAACCCTGTATGATAGGGATGCCATGCCAACTTGAATCCTATGTCAAGAGAAATTCTATTTGATTGTGGTTATAAGATATTTTGCATTAGTTTGATCTATTATCATTCTATTTTCCTATGGGATATGACCCTATGAATCAAACAGCCTGGGATTACTTCCACACAATTAAGTTTGACCAACTTTTAGTAGGACAACAAACATAAATAATTAGTCATCATGGGATTACAATCCAACAGATAATTGTCTTCGGGACTCATACATTTTCCAAATAGAAAAATCAAAACAAATCATGGTTCTTCATCTCACGGCATGATACAGAGACAAGAGTCTAATCATCATCATCATCATCATCATCATCACCTCCGTCTTCATTCTGATATTCGTGCATGGTCTCATCCTGCTCGTCGTGTCCATTCTCCTCCTGAGATTCACCGGGTAGCTTCAGTTTATCCATCTCTTTGTCGACTATGCTAACCTCAACAGTGAAATCTACTTCTCCATCATGTGCGGGGATACTGTATCCAACGAGGTTTCATCAATGTCAGCAACTTTAGTTTGCCTAGAACCAGCGAAATCATCTTGCTTGGGCACCAATTATTGGATCCGCATTCTCATCCAAATCATATATGTTCCTTGCCACAAACTTTTGCACATACTTGCCATCCTTTTCTAGATCTGTCTTCCAAGAAAAGTACCTTGGCCGCTTGAGGTACCAAAATATAAGGATCATCCTTGTACCACCGAGCGAGTAGTATTGACTGATATGAAATACCCATCATTTACGGCACCTTTGCCCTTGTTTGGATCTTGGTTGTACCGGTAACACTTAAATAGAACCACGGATCGGACGGTAACCTTATCACTATAGAACAAGCTGAATAACCTCTTCTATGTGACCATAATGGTCAAATGACTACGATCTCTTCTTTACGGTTGTCAAGTGATCTCCACTGGTTGTGATGCCACTATTTCGTGTCTTCAAATGTTGTTCACGCTCATAGGAGCTGTAATGGACACCATTGGCATTGCAAGCTGCGGCTACCAACACCCTCTTATCTGGACCACGTGATAGGACAAGGAGATCAGCACTAACGGCGCCTGGATTCTCCGCATGGAGTTTCGAGATCTACGATTACAAAATAGACAAGAGGTCATCTCATGTGAAAACACATAGACAAGTCGAGTGCAATTGAACATCTTACATGTTTCTCAAACCAGTCCCGAAACCCACTCCCACGTGCCGATAGCTTTCCATTCGTTTCCATGTACAACCTCGCAAAACATAGCCAAGTCAGCTGAATATATTTCATTTTGATACAAGTTCATAGTATATGCGAGGAGCTGAGGATTTCGTGTGCATAGTACTCACTTAACATATTCATCAGCCTCTGCAGCATTATTCAGCACATACCAAGACAGCTGTTCAAATTCAGACTGCTCTAATGTTTTTTCGGTCCTCTTTCCTATTAGCTCAACACCATGATTAAAAACAGATCCTCCAACTTCCAAAATTCTGCGACCCCGGTTGAATCTGGTCTCAATATCAGGAATATATCTTGATGCAAATGTATATGCTTCAGCAGCAATATACGCCATTGCAATGCAAGCCTCCGGTCTAGCTTTGTTCCTAACTGTATTCTTGAAAGTGCACAGTCGACGTTCTATAGGGTACATCCATCCATATTGTACCAGACCTCTTAAAAGTGCCTCATCGGGTAGATGAACAACCAAATGCACCATCACATCAAAGAACGCTGGAGGATATATCAGCTCCAGCTTGCACAAGATTACTGCTATGTCCACCTTAAGACGTTTTACAACAGCTCTGCTTAGAGTTTTACTACATATTTCCCTAAAGAACCTTCCCAACTCTGCAATCACGTTGTACATATTTGGCTTCACTAAATCTTTAATGCCAATAGCTAAAAGCCTTTGCAGCAGGATGTGACAATCGTGAGTTTTCAACCCTTGGAGCTTGTTTCCTTCAGCATTGAGACAATTTGCAATGTTGGAAGCAAATCCGAACGGGAACATCACACCTCGGAGGTACTCACAAAATAATCTCCTTTTAGGCATCGGCAATGTGAATTCCGCGCCTCGAAACTTATAATGTTTTTCCTTGCCTTTGTTCACTTTGTCATTACGATCCGAGTTGCAAGTGCCTGTTAACATTCAATGTTGCACAATCAATCCTAGCATTTGAGCTATCTTTTGTCTTGGATGGAATGTTGAGTAATGTGCCGACAATGCTGTCACATATATTTTTCTCCATGTGCATGATATCAATATTATGCCGAAGCTTCTTACCAGCCCAATACGGCAAGTCCCAAAGAGTGGCCCTGCGCTTATAAAATATTCTCGGTCTATCATTTTCCATTTCCTTCCTCTTGGTACATGCTGCTATTTCACCTCCCATCTTCCTTTTGGTAGCTGCTAGACTCGGTTCATCTCCTCTCTTCTTCCTTTTTCTACCTGCTACTACTGCTGCTGCATCTTCTGTATTCTTCTCTGCTGTACCTGCTGTGGCGGCTGGTGGTTTTCCTGGTTTAACATTTCTGACCGCTTCTAGGTGCGCCTCCAACTCGTGACTCGTAAAGTGCTGCGGTTCAGTCTTTGAACAGGCCTGATCACCAATAAATTGCAATTTTTTATTATTTTTTCGGAAACTGTGACCTATTGGAAGGAAACGGCGATGGCCCATATAGCATATCTTGTTTATTATCCTCACTGCCAGCTGATCTGTATCACAGTGAACACATGCATTATAACCTGATGTTACTCGCTCGACATAGTGCCCAAAGCTGGATAATCATGGGTGCAATACGATACAACGACACGTAATAGAAAATTTTGTTCTTTAGGTTGACACACATCCCGTGTAGGGACACCCTTCCATAATGTTTGCACGTCTCTAATAAGAGGCTGCATGAACACATCAAAATCCTTCCCGGGAGATTTGGGACCTGGGATGAGTAAGGCCATCATACGGTTCGGCCGATCGGTGCATGTCCAGGGAGCCTGGTTGTATGGTGTAACTAGTACCGGCCACATGCTATACGAGTTGCTCATGTTGCCAAATGGGTTGAATCCATCCGTAGCAAGGCCAAGTCTCGGGTTCCTTGGATCTGCGGCAAAATCTGGATGATCCGGGTCGAATTGCTTCCATTCATCGCCATCAGCAGGATGCCTCAGTAAATCGGGGTCGGGCGTGAGAATCTCTTTGTGCCATCTTGTTTCCCGAGATGTTTGTTCTGAAGCAAACAACCTCTGCAATCTTTGTACAAGTGGAAAGTATCTCAGAACCTTCCAAGGAATCTTTTTCTTACCACCAGCTCCATCATGTTTCCATCTTGATTCCTTACATACTGGACATTCATCGAGGTCATTATACTCCATCCAAAACAGTGCACAGTTATTTTTGCAAAAATCAATCTTCTCATATCCAAGTCCCAGTACCTTGATGTACTGCTTCACCTCATAAAAGGATTTTGGCAGTCCAGCCCCGGGAGTGCATCGTTGTATGTCTTCGCAACTGCATTGAAGGCTTTATTGGTTATCCCCTGGTATGACTTGTCATGAAGTAATTTCACAATTAATTCGAATCTTGACACAACAGAACCAGGGGCCACTAAGCGCTTAGCATCTTCTATCAGGTCATGGAAAAGAGGCTTTTTGTGATAACCATGGGGCTGTTGGCTTGCATATGGATACAGATCCCGTAACAAATTAGCAGTAGCCTCATCCTGGACGAGATCTTCAGGCTGATAACCATCGGAATAAAGAGGATCAATAATCTCGGGCTGATCATAGTGTTCACCATGGTTAATCCACCCGATATATGTCCGGTCCATCCCATAAACGAATAAATGATGCGAGACTACATGTTGAGGCTTGGACCCAATATTCAAACATACGCGGCATGGACAAATCACTTCCTTTGTTGTGTCGCCGTCGGTAAAATCACTAACTTGCTTCATGAAGTCTTCAATACCACTCAAATATGTTGGTGTGTTTAATGAGTGAAATAATATCCAAGTTATGTCCATCTGTTGAGGGAATAGATGGTCAAAGAAGCGATAAGCTATTTCAACAAACAGGTCACCTACGAATGTAAGCAAACATACCTGAGCAAACAGGTCGAATATAAAACTATAAATGCTACATTATTTGAGCCGATTTCAGCAAACGAACTGAGTGCAAAACTACGGCTACCTAGCGAACAGATTTTATTTTAGGCTGACCAGTGGGTTTCCCCACTTTGTATTTTTTTCTTTTTATTAATAAAAAGAGGGAAATATGTACAAAAATTGCTGGAGAGCAGAAACTAAAAGGATCATAGATCCCAAACAGCAAAATATATATAAAATGTTCTACCCATGATATGATTTCCTCTTTGCCTTAT
Organism: Lolium rigidum; assembly: GCF_022539505.1. NCBI lineage: Eukaryota > Viridiplantae > Streptophyta > Magnoliopsida > Poales > Poaceae > Lolium > Lolium rigidum. Next base: position 327,018,777 of record NC_061510.1, read on the forward strand.
GAACAAGGAGAGCAATTTCATCCTTGAATCTCTTGTGCCATCTGTAAATGCTTGGGGGGGGAACAGATATATCGAAAGCAATACAATACCAACACATTCTTTCTTCTTTTTTGCCGTAATTCCGCCGATCTATTAGCAGTGCAAAGAAGTCAAAAGTAATAAGATTACAAACAGGTCCATAGACCACCAAGGCCGTACCTGAGAATACGGAGGGCCTGAGCAAAACAAGAAATAGAGGACCTCAACATGATCATTGGCAACTAAAATGATTTTATATATACTACTCACTCCATTTCAATAAACAATGCACCCTTGTTTTTCGTTTTTTATCTTCGAAAAAATATTAATCTATATCTCTGTATTTAAAAATGATGTTTCAATTTTATGTAGATATACATGTATTTAGATGAGTTTAGTTTGCAGATACATGCAAGTTTTGATGAAGTTGAAACATATTTTTCAGGATGAAGTATATAAAAAAATTTGATATAAAACTGGTATCATTAGAAAGTATTTTCCATCACGGTTCTAACAATGCTGCTTATGTATTATATGATCGTGATATTGTTGTCCTATTTATTTGGTCAAGGTTCACATTGAAATGTGGTAAAATAAATTAAAAGAAGTGCATCGTGTGAAAAAGCAATCTAAGAATTCAAAAGTGCTAATTGTTAGTCGAAACATGACATCTTTCAAAAATGAATCTTCAATTAGTACTTCATAAAAATCACTGAGACAAAATATTAATATTCATTGGAAGACTAACTGAATTAGCTGCACTCGCGATGAAAGAGAAAGAGAAGATATGGGTAAGAGCAAGTACAATAAGGTACGGTCTTTTGTTTGTTTGTTTGTTTGTTTGGGTTGCTCATCAAGCTTATCGCTCGATACAATAAGTTACAGTCAGCGGGAGTGGTGTTTTGGAACATGGGTGCATAGTGGGTGGTATCATGGAGTACTATCATAGGTATGCTATATCTATACTCCTATATAGTGTAGCAATTTTGATAGTTTGAATCCAAGCATCATAATGCAATCTCTACTGTTGATTGTGCACCATCGGACGGTCTAAAACATTGGGATTCGCAGCTACAGTAGCACCCATCATTCTCTACGTCATTCTAGAAACATCTATATATTTGTTCTAGCCAATTCACGCTCCCTCCATACGCGACGCTGCTGGTCACGGCCCGACAACAAAACTCACGGACGCCTATGCTCTCCATAGATCAGTCAGAGTTGAATGCGATGCATGCGAATGGTAGTCACGCTCAAACTTCGGTCGGAACCGAAAGTGTGGCGAGTAGGTCGGTAGCACCGCACGGACATGCGGTTGCATAAGTGCTTGGTACGTTCCCTATAGGTGGCACTCGGGCATGGATGGGAGGATAAATTATTGAAGATCTGAATTTTGGCAGCTAAAAAGAAATAAGTACAAAACCTAAGACGTGCAAAATTCAATAGTATATTCAAGAGCACATACATGGCGAGAAAATTGCAATTCTGCATGAGAAATACAATTCAATGTTAGTAATACATAGTTTTCCCACATTTTACGCTATGCAAGCTATTTTGAGTTGAAATTGTAACGACTGATTTTTAACGTGCAAAGCACATGAAGCTGACTAGTTTATTATAGTGGAGTATTGAAAATGGCATAGAAGGGGATATTGCGAATTGAGAGTGGCATAAACACAACTTCAGTTTTTGTAATGGCATAAACACAACTTGTGAATTGAGGAGTGGCATAGAACCAATTAACCGTTGTTTCAATAACAGCCATCAAAAGCCGATCGAACGCACGAGGATGGATCCAAAATTTACCCATTTTTAGTTTCACAGGAAAATTTTAAACTTAAAATTCGTACTGCCTAGAAGTATTTGAAACAAAAATCCAGTAAATCTTATATGTTGGGTTATGCATTCTGGGGGAGTTTCATCAGATTCAGCCATATTGTTTATCAATAAACCTCATTTTATGTTTTACAACCAACTTTAAACTTAAAATTCGAACTGTCCAGAAAAAAGAACAACATTCCAGTAAATCTTATACTATATTTCTTCTGCATTCTAGGAAAGATTGGTCGGATTCAAAAAAATAGTTTGGGAATAAACATTGTTTTAGTCTGGACACGACTTATTGTAGAGTGATTTTTGGTTGGATACATTCATGTGCGTTCGATTGGCTTTGGATGGTTATAATTGAACCAAAGTCAACGCTGGACTTCTGACCTGAACGTCACCGGAGCTGCGTCAAAAGTCCAGCCATGACTTTGTCTCAATAACAACCATCAAAAGCCGATCGAACGCACAGGAATGGATCCAACCAAAAATCACTCAACCGCTGGAATTTTGACCTGAAAGTCACTGAAGCTGTGTCCATACTTGCCCAACAGGTTGCGTATGAATGTAAACCAACATATCTGAGCAAACAGGTCGAATATAAAACTATATAACTAAATGCCACGTTATTCTTTATCGAAAAAAATGCAACGTTATTTGAGCCGATTTCAGCAAACCAACTGAGGTCTATTTTTTTAGGCTGGACAGTGGTTTCCTCGCTGTGTATTTTTCACTGTAATAAAAAAGAGGGAAAAGGTTACTGGAGAGCAGCAACTAAAAGGATCATAGATCCCAAACAGCAAAATCTAGCTAAAAAAGTTCTACCCATGATGATAAGCCATGATATGATTTCCTCTTTGCCTTACAAACAAGGAGAGCCATTTCATCCTTGAATCTCTTGCGTCTTATGTAAATGCTTGGGGGCGAACAGATCAATCGAAAGCAATATAATACCAACCAATTTTTTCTTCCTTTTGGCCGTAAATCCACTGATGTATTAGCAGTGCAAAGAACCCAGAAGTAATAAGATTACAAACAGGTCCTTAGAGGACTGGCACCAAGCGACGACTACAGACATTGGGCAATGGTGAGCAGTACAGTGTACGGTACGAATGAATTCGAGCAAATAGGTAAAGCGGAAAACAATGTCAAACAAACACATCGAGAGGAAAACAATATCAACCGATCGATTCGAACGAACTAACGAACTTATAAGGGCTGGGCGACGGCGGCTGACTTCGATTGAGCTATAATGAATCGTACTTGCCCAGGCCTGAAGATAGCATGCATACCGTGAGGATCTACCAGCTGACCGCGCCTGCCGGTGCGGGTGGAGAAGAACGGCGCCACCGGCGGTCGCCGGCCGACGCGGGCTGATAGACAGCGTGGGGAAGTTTTGGTGCGCGGCCTGGTTCACCGAGGGTGTGTCTAGAGAAGAACAGGGCGCCGAAGGAGGTGTCTAGAGAAGAACAAGGTGGGCTGGGTGCTTGGGTTAAAGGCGAGCGTTCGAAATATTGGGCGCGCGTTCGAAAGTTTAGGTGCGCGAGGGAGGTGTCTGCTGGTGAAAATTTCCCCGTCCTCTACTTCTTCTTTTTTTTTCTTTTGAGAACACAGTACAACGCAGACGCTCACAAACACGCACGTACAAACACCCCTATGAACGCACGCACGCACGCACACCCTACCCCTATGAGCACCTCCGAGGGACTGAGCCGGCATATCTTGAGGTTGACGAAGTCACCACTGGCGCCTCCTCTTCTTTTTTGGGCTAATCTATTTATCTATAATATCTATCTATACCTCTATCTATCTACACGTTTTTTAAATTTTTTCTATTCTATACATGAGTTTTTGAATTTGAATTTTTTCACTCTGTCAGCCTTCCCGGCCAATGCTCATTTGAAGTAATTGAAGCCGTTGATTTGTAGCTTAAAGGTGCTATCTACCGCTCATCATACAAGGACTCTTCAGATCTAACGGTCTGTGAATGCACGGATTCGTCACCCATGCTTCCCCTTGGACTGGCGATGCTGAAAGAAAGCCTGAAACACTGGAACCCTCTAGATACTTCGGGGTACCTCACTGCTCCACATTATTAAACAGGCCTTTTCCGACATGGGAAGTCAAAAGTTGGGGGCTCCATCCAGTACATATGAATGCTCGCTAGCTGCATGGTCTAGAAGCAGACTAGAGTAAATCATCAATTCATCAAATCAATTGGTGTATATTTTTTTTAGGAGCTAAGACGCCGGCATGAACCATTTTCAAGCGTTTAAATTCCTCCTACCTGAAAAATGATTCTTTATAGATTGACATCAACAAGAGAACTCTTTTAGAAAGAGTGAGAGAAAGGGAGATATGATTGCATACACTATTCTTAGAAGGGAAATCATGTACTTGTTCATGGAGAGATACAAGTATATCGACTATCTACACTACAATTTTGAAATAAAAGAAACAAAATTGCAAATGTCTATTCTAACTAGATATGTTGATATTTCTAAATAGTACCAAAGCAATACTTATTCTAAGCTGGGCACTCAACTTCTGAAATGCGCGAGTATTCGTAGGTCGATTTTTTTCGTTTTTATTATTATTACTAGGCAGCACATGTGTTTGCCCGTCCAGTGAAACTCTTTCATTTCATTTTTCTTTTCCGCAAGGTCGGGAGTCGGAGGAAGAGGGATCACACGGGAGGAGACGAAGGGAGAGCGAGTCACGGGGCCCCACTTATTTATGGTGTCTAGATTTTTTCGGGTGATGCTCGATCGTTGTGCGGGGTTGTCGGTGCGCGGGGGTGCGAGCGAGCGAGGCCGAGAATGAGAGAGAGTTTTTTTAGAGGGACAACCGAACGAACGATCTGAAGGACCCAGATTTTCCAATACGCATCGAGCACGGTTTACGGCGGGACACAAAATAAACAGGAAATTACGTCTAAATCCCTAAGATTTACATGGTAGACCCCGAGCTGAAGGCAAGAAATGCGATCGGGTCCTTAACGACCACCGTCCGGATTGATCCTCGTCGGAGCCGGGCACGAACAACTTGGCGCGACCAAATCGGCATGGCTACGAGCTCGCACACCATGGCCTCCGAGCTGAGCTAGAAACGCCCTGCCAAAACCGGCAGCCAACGGAGGTGGATAATTGGAGAGATGGAGAGAGAGAGAGAGTCTTGATGCCTCTCTCTTGACAAAGAAGATGGCTGGGAGTTTGCCTACCTAGCGTACGTGACTTGTGCTCACTGAAGTGTGGGACCTCACGCATGGGAACCACACGTAAGTGACAGACTTGTTGCTCTAATAACTCGGGTGATTATTATATTGTATTAGTACATAGTTTCCTATGGATCCTTCTTAGTCACTCCAAAATGAAGCTTTTGGGAGGTTTTTGAAATTTCCATGTTTGAAACCAAAAACGACTTCTCTTCATGCATGCTTGACTTCATAAGACAAAGTTTAGCTAGGGGTATGGGGTAGATACATGATTTTCCTGGTTTGAATATGTCTAGACCTTGTTTATCAACTTAATTGAATGCTTACTATATGACATAAGAAGACTATGTGCCTTGTTTTTTCATTTTTTTAATTTTTTTCTAAAATTTGTATACCCATTTGAATCTTGGTCAAATCCTAGGTTTCACCAAGATTTGAATAAGTTTAAAACATGAATATGAAAATGTAAGCATGTATGCTTCTTAGTCACTTCAAAATGAAGCTATTGGGAGGGTTTTTGAAATTTCCATGTTCGAAACCAAAAACCACATATCTTCATGCTTGACTTCGTGAAACGAGTTTAGGGTTAGGGGGTAGATACATGATTTTTCTTGTTTGGATATGTCTAGACCTTGTTTATCAACTTAATTGAATGCATGCTTACTATATGACATAATTACGAAGACTATGTGCCTTGGTTTTTCATGTATTTAAACAAGTTTAAAACATGAATATGAAAAATTAAGCATATATACTTCTTAGTCACTCCCAAATGTAGCTCTTGGGAGGGTTTTTGAAATTTCCATGCTTGAAACCAAAAACCACTTCTCTTCATGCTTGACTTTTTTTGAAAGGAATACGGTAGGGGAAACCCCTACGGTGATTTTTTAAAAAATAATAAGAACCCAAATTTTCGCATCCCTGAAGATTTGAACCTGGGTGGCTGCATGGGTTGTACATCCACTTCCCTAACCAAGTGAGCTAGGCTCACTTCTTTTCATGCTTGACTTCATAAGACAATATTTATGGTTAGGGGGTAGATACATGATTTTTCTAGTTTGAATATGTCTAGACCTTGTTTATCAACTTAATTGAATGCTTACTATATGACATAAGAAGACTATGTGCATTGGTTTTTCATTTTATTGTTTTTTTGAATTTTATGCCCATTTGAATCTTGGTCAAATCCTAGGTTTGACCATGATTTAAACAAGTTTAAAACGTGAATATGAAAAATTAAGCATATATCCTTCTTATTCACTCCAAAATGAAGCTCTTGGGAGGGTTTTTGAAATTTCCATGTTTGAAACCAAAAACCACTTCTCTTCATGCATGCTTGACTTCATAAGACAAAGTTTAGGGTTAGGGGTAGATATATACATGATTTTCTGGTTTGAATATGTCTAGACCTTGTTTATCAACTTGAATGCTCTTACTGTATATATGACATAAGAATGCTATGTCCTTTGTTTTTTCATTCTTTTGATTTTTTCCTAAAATTTTATGCCCATTTGAATCTTTTGGTCAAATCCTAGGTTTGACCAAGATTTAAACAAGTTTAAAACATGAAAATGAAAAGGAAACCTCCATCCTTCTTAGTCACTCTAAAATCAACTTAATTGAATGCTTACTATATGACATAAAAAGACTATGTGCCTTGTTTTTCATTCATTTTGATTTATTTTGAATTTTTATGCCTATTTGAATCTTGGTAAAATCCTAGGTTTGACCAGTTTAAATCATGAATATGAAAAATTAAGCATCTACCCTTCTTAGTCACTCCAAAATGTAGCTCTTGGTGGGGTTTTAAAATTTCCATGTTTGAAACCAAAAACCACTTCTCTTCATGTGCATGCTTGACTTCATCATAAGACAGAGTTTAGGGTTAGGGGTAGATATATACATGATTTTCTAGTTTGAATATGTCTAGACCTTGTTTATCAACTTGAATGCTTACTATATATATGACATAAGAATGCTATGTCCTTTGTTTTTTCATTCTTTTGATTTTTTCCTGAAATTTTATGCCCATTTGAATCTTTTGGTCAAATCCTAGGTTTGACCAAGATTTAAACAAGTTTAAAACATGAAAATGAAAAGGGAAGCCTGCATCCTTCTTAGTCACTCTAAAATCAACTTAATTGAGAATGCTTACTATATGACATAAGAAGACTATATGTGCCTTGGTTTTTCATTTTTTGATTTTTTTAATTCTTATGCCCATTTGAATCTTGGCCAAATCCTAGGTTTGACCATGGTTTAAACAAATTTAAATCACGAATATAAAAATTAAGCATCTATCCTTCTTAGTCACTCCAAAATGTAAATCTTGGGAGGGTTCTTGAAATTTGCATGTTTGAAACCAAAAACCACTTCTCTTCATGCATGCTTGACTTCATAAGACAGAGTTTAGGGTTAGGGGTAGATATATACATGATTTTCTAGTCTGAATATGTCTAGACCTTGTTTATCAACTTGAATGCTTACTATATATATGACATAAGAATGCTATGTCCTTTGTTTTTTCATTCTTTTGATTTTTTCCTGAAATTGTATGCCCATTTGAATCTTTTGGTCAAATCCTAGGTTTGACCAAGATTTAAACAAGTTTAAAACATGAAAATGAAAAGGGAAGCCTGCATCCTTCTTAGTCACTCTAAAATCAACTTAATTGAGAATGCTTACTATATGACATAAGAAGACTATATGTGCCTTGGTTTTTCATTTTTTGATTTTTTTGAATTCTTATGCCCATTTGAATCTTGGCCAAATCCTAGGTTTGACCATGGTTTAAACAAATTTAAATTACGAATATAAAAATTAAGCATCTATCCTTCTTAGTCACTCCAAAATGTAAATCTTGGGAGGGTTCTTGAAATTTGCATGTTTGAAACCAAAAACCACTTCTCTTCATGCATGCTTGACTTCATAAGACAGAGTTTAGGGTTAGGGGTAGATATATACATGATTTTCTAGTTTGAATATGTCTAGACCTTGTTTATCAACTTGAATGCTTACTATATATATGACATAAGAATGCTATGTCCTTTGTTTTTTCATTCTTTTGATTTTTTCCTGAAATTTTATGCCCATTTGAATCTTTTGGTCAAATCCTAGGTTTGACCAAGATTTAAACAAGTTTAAAACATGAAAATGAAAAGGGAAGCCTGCATCCTTCTTAGTCACTCTAAAATCAACTTAATTGAGAATGCTTACTATATGACATAAGAAGACTATATGTGCCTTGGTTTTTCATTTTTTGATTTTTTTTAATTCTTATGCCCATTTGAATCTTGGCCAAATCCTAGGTTTGACCATGGTTTAAACAAATTTAAATCACGAATATAAAAATTAAGCATCTATCCTTCTTAGTCACTCCAAAATGTAAATCTTGGGAGGGTTCTTGAAATTTGCATGTTTGAAACCAAAAACCACTTCTCTTCATGCATGCTTGACTTCATAAGACAGAGTTTAGGGTTAGGGGTAGATATATACATGATTTTCTAGTCTGAATATGTCTAGACCTTGTTTATCAACTTGAATGCTTACTATATATATGACATAAGAATGCTATGTCCTTTGTTTTTTCATTCTTTTGATTTTTTCCTGAAATTTTATGCCCATTTGAATCTTTTGGTCAAATCCTAGGTTTGACCAAGATTTAAACAAGTTTAAAACATGAAAATGAAAAGGGAAGCCTGCATCCTTCTTAGTCACTCTAAAATCAACTTAATTGAGAATGCTTACTATATGACATAAGAAGACTATATGTGCCTTGGTTTTTCATTTTTTGATTTTTTTTAATTCTTATGCCCATTTGAATCTTGGCCAAATCCTAGGTTTGACCATGGTTTAAACAAATTTAAATCACGAATATAAAAATTAAGCATCTATCCTTCTTAGTCACTCCAAAATGTAAATCTTGGGAGGGTTCTTGAAATTTGCATGTTTGAAACCAAAAACCACTTCTCTTCATGCATGCTTGACTTCATAAGACAGAGTTTAGGGTTAGGGGTAGATATATACATGATTTTCTAGTCTGAATATGTCTAGACCTTGTTTATCAACTTGAATGCTTACTATATATATGACATAAGAATGCTATGTCCTTTGTTTTTTCATTCTTTTGATTTTTTCCTGAAATTGTATGCCCATTTGAATCTTTTGGTCAAATCCTAGGTTTGACCAAGATTTAAACAAGTTTAAAACATGAAAATGAAAAGGGAAGCCTGCATCCTTCTTAGTCACTCTAAAATCAACTTAATTGAGAATGCTTACTATATGACATAAGAAGACTATATGTGCCTTGGTTTTTCATTTTTTGATTTTTTTTAATTCTTATGCCCATTTGAATCTTGGCCAAATCCTAGGTTTGACCATGGTTTAAACAAATTTAAATCACGAATATAAAAATTAAGCATCTATCCTTCTTAGTCACTCCAAAATGTAAATCTTGGGAGGGTTCTTGAAATTTGCATGTTTGAAACCAAAAACCACTTCTCTTCATGCATGCTTGACTTCATAAGACAGAGTTTAGGGTTAGGGGTAGATATATACATGATTTTCTAGTCTGAATATGTCTAGACCTTGTTTATCAACTTGAATGCTTACTATATATATGACATAAGAATGCTATGTCCTTTGTTTTTTCATTCTTTTGATTTTTTCCTGAAATTGTATGCCCATTTGAATCTTTTGGTCAAATCCTAGGTTTGACCAAGATTTAAACAAGTTTAAAACATGAAAATGAAAAGGGAAGCCTGCATCCTTCTTAGTCACTCTAAAATCAACTTAATTGAGAATGCTTACTATATGACATAAGAAGACTATATGTGCCTTGGTTTTTCATTTTTTGATTTTTTTTAATTCTTATGCCCATTTGAATCTTGGCCAAATCCTAGGTTTGACCATGGTTTAAACAAATTTAAATCACGAATATAAAAATTAAGCATCTATCCTTCTTAGTCACTCCAAAATGTAAATCTTGGGAGGGTTCTTGAAATTTGCATGTTTGAAACCAAAAACCACTTCTCTTCATGCATGCTTGACTTCATAAGACAGAGTTTAGGGTTAGGGGTAGATATATACATGATTTTCTAGTCTGAATATGTCTAGACCTTGTTTATCAACTTGAATGCTTACTATATATATGACATAAGAATGCTATGTCCTTTGTTTTTTCATTCTTTTGATTTTTTCCTGAAATTTTATGCCCATTTGAATCTTTTGGTCAAATCCTAGGTTTGACCAAGATTTAAACAAGTTTAAAACATGAAAATGAAAAGGGAAGCCTGCATCCTTCTTAGTCACTCTAAAATCAACTTAATTGAGAATGCTTACTATATGACATAAGAAGACTATATGTGCCTTGGTTTTTCATTTTTTGATTTTTTTTAATTCTTATGCCCATTTGAATCTTGGCCAAATCCTAGGTTTGACCATGGTTTAAACAAATTTAAATCACGAATATAAAAATTAAGCATCTATCCTTCTTAGTCACTCCAAAATGTAAATCTTGGGAGGGTTCTTGAAATTTGCATGTTTGAAACCAAAAACCACTTCTCTTCATGCATGCTTGACTTCATAAGACAGAGTTTAGGGTTAGGGGTAGATATATACATGATTTTCTGGTTTGAATATGTGCTTTGGTTTTTCATTTTTCTGATTTTTTTTTAATTTTCCGCCCATTCGAATCTCTGTCAAATCCTAGGTTTGACCAAGATTTAGACAAGTTTAACACGTGAAAACGAATAAGTAAGCATGGATCCTTCTTAGTCACTCCAAAATGTACCAATTGATAGATGTGTTAACTTTGCTTCATGGAAAAATTAATGTCATGTAAATGAGTTAACTTGGATTTCCTACCCTTGAATCCATAGGAAACTTTGTTCTAATGCACTATAATAATCAACCGAGTTTTTACACCAACAGGTCTGTCACTTACGTGTGGTGCCCATGCGTGAGGTCCCGCACTTCAGTGACCACAAGTCACGTGCAATAGGTCCGCAAACTCCCGGCCATTTTCTTTGTCAAGAGAAGACGCATCAGGATGCGTATTGGAAGTCTCTGGGTCCTTCGGGATCCTTCGGTTGTCCCTCTCACAAAAAGAACAAATCTCTCTCATTCTCGGCCTCGCTCGACTCGCTCGCTCGCTCGCACCTCCTGCTCACTGACAAACCCTGCACAACAGTCAACATCATCTCCCGAAAAAGGGGAGACACCATAATGCTCTCCCTTTTTTTTTTGAAACTTTATCAGCAGGAGAGGCTCCTACTGCATCATTTTATTAAAGCTTTGGCAAAATGCCCTTTACATCATATGTACAACACACCCCTACATGGGGGTTTAGGAGCTACAGAAATAGCAATGTGCTCTAAGGATTTGGGGTATAAAGGGTTTAGCTTAGGGTTTAGCTTAGGAGGAGATCCTGGTTAGCAGGTCCTTGATTAGTCCCTGGTGGCTGTCCTTAACGCGGCATGTGAGGGTGGCGAGATAATGGGATAGCTGCCTCTGCCATGTTTGTATGTTGGGCTCCTCTCCATCAAAGAACACCCTGTTTCTTGTTTTCCAGATATTCCATGCGCCAAGTATGAGCACCTCAGTGAACAGCGGCTTATTCCATCTCGTTTTCGCCTCCACGAGCATGTCTTCTAGTTGGAGATTACCATTCCAGGAAATCCCTATTTTGTCCCAACATCTTATGCCAAAGCCACACATGAATAAGAGATGGTTCCTGTCTTCAGATATGCCAGTATCACAAGTCAAGCATGAGAAGTCACTCCCGATGTTGTAGTTTCTTCGTCTGAGCATTTCTCTGGTATTGATTCTATCCACAAGCATCAACCACGCAAATACCTTGTGTTTCATCATACATTTACTTTTCCAAATAGCTGTCACGTGTTGGGGTGCTGCACATAGTCTGAAGCAGTGCAGGTAGAAGTCTTTGGCTTTATATTGTTCGGCACCCCAAACTGGCCTCCACACATCAGCAATCTGTCCGTCCATCTGAATGTCATTCAGTTCTTCCTCCAGGGCAAGCAATTCAGTGTGTGCTTCAAGAGATAGGGGTAGAATGAATTGTTCTTCCAGACTATGTCGGTTTAGGAAGTCTGAAACCGAGACGTCCTTCTGTAGTGCAAAGGAAAATAATCTGGCTGCACTATTGCATAATGGTGGATCCTTCCATGGGTCTTTCCATAGCAAAACTGAATCCCCAGCTTTGATCTTACAGGTGAAGGCACCTCTGAAAATATCAACAATCCCCATCACATCCCTCCACCAGAAGGACCCGCGAAGAGCTTGAGCATGAGGAACACCCTCCGGGTAATTTTTGTACCAAACAAGTTGCACCCAGGGGGTATTCTCACGTCTGTAGAATTTGTCTAGCTGTTTGAGCAGGAGGGCTTTGTTTTGGATTTGCAGATTGATGATCCCTAGCCCCCCTTTGGTTTTTGGCTGGCACACTCTATCCCAAGAGGCTAGGGATTGGCATTTTTCTTCCCCATCAACAAACTTTCGCCACAGGCAGTGTCTCCTTGCTCGATCACAAAACTCAAAGATCTTCAGAGGAATTTTGAGCGTGCACATCGCAAAGGTCATTAGAGGAGTGATGGCCGAGTTTACATACGTTAACCTTCCTCCATATGTGAGCCAAAGGGCAGAGCTGGATAATCTTCGTTCAACTGCACAAACTAACGGCATGAGTTCTTCCACGGTTGGTCTGGATGTGCCCATTGGGAGGCCGAGGTACGTGAACGGCATCGCAGCTACTTGACAACCAATGGTTTCAGCTAGGGCATTGGCCACCTCATTGGAGATATTAATCGGGATTAGCTGCGTTTTGCTGAAATTGATTTTCAGCCCAGTGCACGATGCGAAAGACTGAAGAATGCACTTCATTATATTGATCTGCTCTGCCGTAGCGGGTAAAACGGCTAGCGTGTCGTCAGCGTACTGGATAATGGGGTAGTCCTCTCCAGCCGGCTGTTCTATGGGCAGTTGAAGATGCCCCTCATCATGGGCAGCATTAACCACTGTCTGAAGCAGATCACCCATGGCGACAAATAAGAGAGGAGATAGGGGATCACCCTGTCTGACTCCCCTCCGACATATGAATTCCGAGCCAGGGACGCCATTGAGCAAAACAGAAGATGTGCCAGAGTCAAGAACAAGGCTGACCATGTTAATCCACTTATCTTCAAAACCTTTAGCTTTAAGAATCTGCAGGATCGCATGTTGTTCCACGGTGTCAAATGCCTTCTCGAAATCGATTTTGAGTACCACACAAGGTGCACCAGAGGCATGACATTGGTGGAGGTACTCAAAAGACCAGGCTAGGCAGTCTTGGATGGTTCTGCTTTTGATGAAGCCGTACTGGTTGCGGTGAACAAGTCTGAGAATCCATCCTTGCAACCGATCTGCCATGAGCTTAGTGATGACCTTTAGAGCACAATTCAGCAGAGAGATGGGGCGATAATCATTCACCTTTTCAGGGGATAAAACCTTTGGGATGATAGTGATCAGGGAGCTATTAAGACTCTGTAGCGATATGCTTCCTTCCCAGAAATCCTGACATAACTGGTAGAAGTCTTCCTTAATGATGTTCCAGCATGATTTCAGAAACATGCCATTGAAACCGTCTGGTCCAGGGGCCTTGTCGACCGGGATCCTCTTAATCACTTCGTCAATTTCCGCATGTGTGAAAGGAGTTGAAAGAGCTTCAAGACCTTCTATCGGCTGGATGATCGCATGTAAATCTAAGCAGAACTCTGGCTTCGTGGAGACACCCATGCGTTGCTTAAAAGCATGATGAAAAGCTGCGGCCATCTCAGCATGTGAATCAAGGATTCTACCGTCTTCACCTTTGAGCATGGCTATGTTGTTACGCCTGTACCTCTCTGTTGCTCTAGCGTGAAAGAATTTCGTATTTTCGTCGCCAAGCTTGGCCCATCTAAACATGCATCTTTTTTTCCAGTACTTGTTTTTATAGTCCAACAGCTGTAGAAGATGCTTTTTCAGGATCACACGACAGTTCCATTCGGGCCTAGTAAGTGATCTTTTGTCCTCGATCTCATCAAGACTGCTCAGGAATTTGTTGCAGTTTTCAATCGCTATACTGAGCTTGGATATGGATCTACTCCAGTGCTTGAGGTCACAGCGAAGTCTCTTGAATTTGGCTGCAATGACTTGGGCGCTGTTAGCTGCACGAGTCGGTTTACTCCAGCTGTTCTGCACTGTGTCTTGGAATCCCGGGTGAAGCGGCCAGAAGTTCTCGAATCTGAACATATTGCTCCGAGGTATGTGAGTTTCAATCATAACAACGCACGGTACATGATCCGAGACTGGCTTCGCTAGGGGTTTTACCAAGGTGTTGGGAAAGACAGTAGTCCATTCAACCGAGGTGAAGAACCAGTCTAGCTGTTCAAGTAGTGGTTGTTCCTGCATATTGCTCCAAGTAAACATGCGCCCTTTAAGCGGAAGCTCCACTAGGGCCTGGTTGCTAATGATCTCATTGAATTTCATCATGTCCTCTACATTGCCACCTCCCCTGTTTCTGTTTTCAGTGGATCTAATGAAGTTGAAGTCTCCCAAGAGAATCCAGAGTTTGTCAGGCTGCACGTTAAGATTTTCAAGCCAGTACACAAATTCAGTTCTGCCCTCCCCAGAGCAAGGGCCATAAATATTAGTGAGATCAAAAGTATGATGGGATTTGGTAGAGGAGAGGGAGATGGTTAGGGCGAAGGATTCTCTGTGGATGATGGTGCCTATGAAAAGCGCACTACACCAAATGACAAGTAAGCCACCCGAGGCACCGCAAGAAGGGACATATTCAAATTTATCAAAACGATGTGGTGCAAATTTGCGAATAAAAGAGTGATCAAAATGATGCTATTTGGTTTCTTGAAGACAGATTATAGAACAACCACACTCCTCGATTTTATTATTGAGAGCAAGACATTTATCTTCTGAGTTCATACCTCTGATATTCCAACAGAGGATCGACCAACACGTATGAGCTACCATATGGAGACTAAAAAGGGAAAGCACAACGACAGACACTGGGAAACCGACACGACACACACAAGCATACTAGACAAAGGCAAGGAAAGACACCAAAACGACACTACACGAGGAGTGGTGAAAGTAAGCTTAAGCCTCGGCATCCTCTTCCTTGTCTTCCTGTTCCTCTTCCTCTTCAGCAGCTTGGAGCGCCTCCTGGGTGATCTCCTCCTCTGGAACCCTACAAAGGTTGATGGCTACGTGTTGGAGGAGCGTGATCGGAGTAGGCGGCGGTGCATCTGAGCCCTGGATGTCTTCATCAACAGTCAATGCAGGCTGGTTCACTAGGCGCCTATCAGATTCAGGCCTCGAGGGAGGTGTAATGGTCAGGGTCTGGCTAGGCTTGACGTGTGACTTGCGCTCCACGCGGTCAGATGTGATTGGTTGCTTGAAGCCTTGGTATTTGTTGCTACGCGGACTGCGGCGAAGACCTTCCACACTAACTTGTATCTGGCGACGGCGTTTGCGGGACGCCGCGGCATCGCTGGATTCCGCCTCCTCGTCATGGTTGGCAGCTGCAGTGACCTCTCCAGGGATGGAAGGGGCTGGCACGAAGGGTACAATGGCAAGAGGATTTTCCACAGGGTTGGGCATGGGCCCCCAGATCGGATGAACGAAGGTGCGCTCAGCCCGAGGGATAGGGTTTAACTGAACATCTGCTATAGCTGCTGCAAGAGAGTCTGAGAGGTTAATAGCATGTTGCACGTTCATGAGAACCAACTGATCATCTGAGATATCTGTATCAGGAACGATGTGACCAAAATCCAGGCCAGCATCCGCAAGATCATCAAAGTTGAATCCTTCGTCCTCAAGATCATCATACATGTTGTTTTCAGGAACACTTCCGTCTGCTGCATTTACTCCTTGCTCTGCCGGGATGGAACTGAGGTGTACAAGACTCCCTGGAGGAGGCTGCGGTGAGCCATCGAGGTGATCTGCATTGCCTTGCTGCCAGACAGTCTGAATGTTGCCAATCCCTTGCCGATTGACATCCTCGGTTAGGGCCAGCCACGGGTGTGGGTTTCAATTGGGAGGGATTGGGTCTTCCAACTGAACCAAGGTAGGCGGGGCACTGCCTGCCTCAGCTTGTGCGAGTCCCCTCAGAAGAAAAACTGGAACTGTCCATGAGTCGTTTGGCCCTCCCATCTGTCTCAGCACCAGGCTTCGAGGCACTAGGGCTGCGTCCATCAGCAACACTCGAACCAGAACTCTTGATCCATTGCCAGATGGGTCATGCCAGAGCAAGGTTTGACCGAAACTAATACAGGCTTGAGCAATGATGGCATCAGTTTGGTAATCCAGAGGGAAACCCAGGAGCAAGATCCAACGCTCAACTCCGGCGGGAGCTCTTCTGAGGTTGAGGGCATCATCATGTCTAACAAACCTGACCCTGGTTGCCTCATCAAGCTGATAACCATGCCCTTCCACAGCAATATCTCTAGCCATCACCGAGCCAAACCTGAACAGGCCAATTCCGAAGGGAGAGCTGCGAGCACTGTGAACCTCCACATTATGATCATACCTCAACAGATCCAAAAGCCTGGAAAGAAGGGCCGGTCTCTCCAGCTCTGCCACTTGACGATCCGTAACTGCAATAGCATATTCTCCGTGGTAGGAGGGGGCTTCAGCTGGGAGAGCGACGTGGGTTCTAGCAACGCGATCTGACGGTCCATCGTCGACGATCAAGCCCTCAGGGACGAAGCGGAAAGGATTCACCGAGAAGTTGGCCATGGGGGGTGGGAGCGAGGTAGGGCTAGCTGGCGTGGCGAGAGGTGAAGGGGAAGAGGTGGCTGGTATGGTGATGGGTAGGGTGATGGAGGTATGGCGGGGAGCAGGGTGTATATGTAGGGGGGTTTTGGTGCGGGGGGAAGGGGATCGTCTTGATATCGCATGCTAGTCTGAGGCATCAACTGAGATTGCATGTTCAAGGGGTGCGGCTCCTGGGATATCTTGCTGATCTGGTGTTGGGGTGGATATTTAGGCTTCCAAACAAGCTTGGTGGTACAGACTCTGGCAATGTGCCCAGGCTTCTTGCATTTTCTGCAGCGAATCTCATTGTTGCAGTGAATTGCCTGATGTTTTTCCGAGAAGCAACGTGAGCAAATCAAAACCTTCCGATAGTTATCTGAGTTTCCATTCTAACTGGTATGAGAAGGATCTTCCCCTGCCAAAGCTGGTTCTGCCCAATTAGAGGGACCTGGTTCATCCGGGGCAGGTGCAGAGATATGGCGTTTCCGAAGGGAAGGGTCCTGATCCGGCTTAACAAGGAGAGGGCAAGCTCCTCTTTTATGGTATAACTCAAGACAAAACTTGCATCTGAGGCCAATGACGCATTTATTTCCGCCGTTGTGACAAAGATTTCCTGGCCCCAGGCATAAAGGGCATTCAAATTGACTCTTGCCAATGTAAGGCATGGAGGCTAAACTGGTAGCTTCCATGATTTCCTCATCAGAATACTTGGCCTCTCTCATATCACGTAGGCAAGCAAGCGTGGGGAATGATTTGGCGATAAAGACCCGAGGCTTAGGATGGAAAGTCCTGATAAAATCGCGTGGATGCATATTGGACTTGATCTCAATACTGTCAAATTTTCCAAACTTGATGCGAGTTGGGAAGGAAGGAGTCGTGGCCAGGCTAACTGCTGCATGTGGGCCCATGGTCGGGGCTGAAGGGGGCTGACTTTGCTTCAAGCGTTTCTCCAACTCCGATGATCGCCGGAGAACCTCAAGATCAGGTTTGAAGAACACAGGGGAATGATCAAACGCTGGCTGCTTAAAGATATGATCTGGGATACTTTTACGCGACTTAGCAGCGAAAGAACGTTTTTTGGGATAGGACCATCCCTCAGGGTCAGGGTTAGAAACAGACCTATGATCGTAAAAAGCATTGGAGTACCCATAACCACGAAAGAGGCCAAAGAAACAATGAAAATCAGGCCAGATACGGGATTCAAGGTGATGAATGAAATGTCCCACTGTGTTGCAAGACACCGAGAACCTGAACCTACGATCACTAAGCTTGACCACATTGAAACCTAAAGCGTCCCCTCCAAGACAACATTGGAGGGCAAGACCAACCGAGTCCTCAGAGAGGGGGAAGGAGGCGAAAGGAAAGGATGCAACAAGGAAGAAGGCTTTGTCTCTGGGGGAGGATGGACTGAAATGAACTGAGCATCGAAAACGTTTACGTACCAGCGCTGCAAACCTGATGCCGGGGGAGAAGTCCCAGTGGATCATGAAATCCATCAGGACTAGGGGCTTCACGAGGAGATCTAGAAGGTGGGGATCCGGCCATCTTCAACGGAGAGGAGGGCGGCCGCCGGCGAGGTGGGGTTGGTGGAGGAGGTGGGAGGTGGGAGGTGGGAGAGAGCCATCTTCGGTGGTTCTACGAGTTTCACTCGACGGGCAAACACATATGTGCTGCATAGTAATAATAAAAAGGTAGAAAAATCGACCTACGAATCTATAATTAAATAGGTTAAACTAGGGTTTTGCCCAGTACTACAGATCATGGTTCAAAAAAATCCAACTACGGGGTTCGAACAACCCCATTTCTAATCAAAGATTTTTTTCGACGTCATCCAAATGGCCTCAAACTATAGCATGGGCGGATCCGGACTATAGCCAAGGGGGCAGCTGCCCCCACTCAATTTTCTGAAATCTTGTAATATGTTAAGCTAAAGGCTGGTTTGCCCGCACTTAGAAATGATATTTGCATCACTTATCATATGTTTGCCCATTTGAATCTTGTCGAATCCTAGATTTGACCAAGATAATTTAAACAAGTTTAAAACATGAAAATGAAAAGGGAAGCTTGTATCCTTCTTAGTCACTCTAAAATGAAGTTTTGGGAGGTTTTTGAAATTTCCATGTTTGAATCCCAAAACCACTTCTCTTCATGCTTGACTTCATAAACATGAAAATGAAGACTTTTGCTAACGGAGGGAGTAAGCACTCTTGCTATCAAAAGTACCAAACGATGCATACCAAAATGATTTTTTAGAGGAATACTAGTTCGGATTATATAATTTTATATTAGCAGGCCAAATCGAACCCCGTAGTTGGATTTTCAGAAATTGATCCGTAGTACTGGGCAAAACCCTAGTTTAGCTTATTTAATAATAGATTCGTAGGTCGATTTTTTTTCGTTTTTATTATTATTACTAGGCAGCACATGTGTTTGCCCGTCCAGTGAAACTCTTTCATTTCATTTTTCTTTTCCGCAAGGTCGGGAGTCGGAGGAAGAGGGATCACACGGGAGGAGACGAAGGGAGAGCAGTCACGGGGCCCCACTTATTTATGGTGTCTAGATTTTTTCGGGTGATGCTGACTGTTGTGCAGGGTTGTCAGTGCGCAGGGGGTGCGAGCGAGCGAGGCCGAGAATGAGAGAGAGATTTTTTTAGAGGGACAACCGAACGAACGATCCTGAAGGACCCAGATTTTCCAATACGCATCAGAGCACAGTTTACAGCAGGACACAAAATAAACAGGAAATTACGTCTAAATCCCTAAGATTTACATGGTAGACCCCAGGCTGAAGGCAAGAAATGCGATCGGGTCCTTAACCGCCACCGTCCGGATTGATCCTCGTCGGAGCCGGGCACGAACAACTTGGCGCGACCAAATCGGCATGGCTACGAGCCCGCACACCATGGCCTCCGAGCTGAGCTAGAAACGCCTCGCCAAAACCGGCAGCCAACGGAGGTGGATAATTGGAGAGATGGAGAGAGAGAGAGAGTGTTGATGCCTCTCTCTTGACAAAGAAGATGGCCGGGAGTTTGCCTACCTAGCGTACGTGACTTGTGCTCACTGAAGTGTGGGACCTCACGCATGGGAACCACACGTAAGTGACAGACTTGTTGCTCTAATAACTCGGGTGATTATTATATTGTATTAGTACATAGTTTCCTATGGATCCTTCTTAGTCACTCCAAAATGAAGCTTTTGGGAGGTTTTTGAAATTTCCATGTTTGAAACCAAAAACGACTTCTCTTCATGCATGCTTGACTTCATAAGACAAAGTTTAGCTAGGGGTATGGGGTAGATACATGATTTTCCTGGTTTGAATATGTCTAGACCTTGTTTATCAACTTAATTGAATGCTTACTATATGACATAAGAAGACTATGTGCCTTGTTTTTTCATTTTTTTAAATTTTTTCTAAAATTTGTATACCCATTTGAATCTTGGTCAAATCCTAGGTTTCACCAAGATTTGAATAAGTTTAAAAACATGATTATGAAAATGTAAGCATGTATGCTTCTTAGTCACTTCAAAATGAAGCTATTGGGAGGGTTTTTGAAATTTCCATGTTCGAAACCAAAAACCACATATCTTCATGCTTGACTTCGTGAAACAGAGTTTAGGGTTAGGGGGTAGATACATGATTTTTCTTGTTTGGATATGTCTAGACCTTGTTTATCAACTTAATTGAATGCATGCTTACTATATGACATAATTACGAAGACTATGTGCCTTGGTTTTTCATGTATTTAAACAAGTTTAAAACATGAATATGAAAAATTAAGCATATATACTTCTTAGTCACTCCCAAATGTAGCTCTTGGGAGGGTTTTTGAAATTTCCATGCTTGAAACCAAAAACCACTTCTCTTCATGCTTGACTTTTTTTTGAAAGGAATACGGTAGGGGAAACCCCTACAGTGATTTTTTAAAAAATAATAAGAACCCAAATTTTCGCATCCCTGAAGATTTGAACCTGGGTGGCTGCATGGGTTGTACATCCACTTCCCTAACCAAGTGAGCTAGGCTCACTTCTTTTCATGCTTGACTTCATAAGACAATATTTATGGTTAGGGGGTAGATACATGATTTTTCTAGTTTGAATATGTCTAGACCTTGTTTATCAACTTAATTGAATGCTTACTATATGACATAAGAAGACTATGTGCATTGGTTTTTCATTTTATTGTTTTTTTTGAATTTTATGCCCATTTGAATCTTGGTCAAATCCTAGGTTTGACCATGATTTAAACAAGTTTAAAACGTGAATATGAAAAATTAAGCATATATCCTTCTTATTCACTCCAAAATGAAGCTCTTGGGAGGGTTTTTGAAATTTCCATGTTTGAAACCAAAAACCACTTCTCTTCATGCATGCTTGACTTCATAAGACAAAGTTTAGGGTTAGGGGTAGATATATACATGATTTTCTGGTTTGAATATGTCTAGACCTTGTTTATCAACTTGAATGCTTACTATATATATGACATAAGAATGCTATGTCCTTTGTTTTTTCATTCTTTTGATTTTTTTCTAAAATTTTATGCCCATTTGAATCTTTTGGTCAAATCCTAGGTTTGACCAAGATTTAAACAAGTTTAAAACATGAAAATGAAAAGGGAAACCTCCATCCTTCTTAGTCACTCTAAAATCAACTTAATTGAATGCTTACTATATGACATAAAAAGACTATGTGTGCCTTGTTTTTCATTCATTTTGATTTATTTTGAATTTTTATGCCTATTTGAATCTTGGTAAAATCCTAGGTTTGACCAAGTTTAAATCATGAATATGAAAAATTAAGCATCTACCCTTCTTAGTCACTCCAAAATGTAGCTCTTGGTGGGGTTTTAAAATTTCCATGTTTGAAACCAAAAACCACTTCTCTTCATGTGCATGCTTGACTTCATCATAAGACAGAGTTTAGGGTTAGGGGTAGATATATACATGATTTTCTAGTCTGAATATGTCTAGACCTTGTTTATCAACTTGAATGCTTACTATATATATGACATAAGAATGCTATGTCCTTTGTTTTTTCATTCTTTTGATTTTTTCCTGAAATTTTATGCCCATTTGAATCTTTTGGTCAAATCCTAGGTTTGACCAAGATTTAAACAAGTTTAAAACATGAAAATGAAAAGGGAAGCCTGCATCCTTCTTAGTCACTCTAAAATCAACTTAATTGAGAATGCTTACTATATGACATAAGAAGACTATATGTGCCTTGGTTTTTCATTTTTTGATTTTTTTTAATTCTTATGCCCATTTGAATCTTGGCCAAATCCTAGGTTTGACCATGGTTTAAACAAATTTAAATCATGAATATGAAAAATTAAGCATCTACCCTTCTTAGTCACTCCAAAATGTAACTCTTGGTGAGGGTTCTTGAAATTTGCATGTTTGAAACCAAAAACCACTTCTCTTCATGCATGCTTGACTTCATCATAAGACAGAGTTTAGGGTTAGGGGTAGATATATACATGATTTTCTAGTCTGAATATGTCTAGACCTTGTTTATCAACTTGAATGCTTACTATATATATGACATAAGAATGCTATGTCCTTTGTTTTTTCATTCTTTTGATTTTTTCCTGAAATTTTATGCCCATTTGAATCTTTTGGTCAAATCCTAGGTTTGACCAAGATTTAAACAAGTTTAAAACATGAAAATGAAAAGGGAAGCCTGCATCCTTCTTAGTCACTCTAAAATCAACTTAATTGAGAATGCTTACTATATGACATAAGAAGACTATATGTGCCTTGGTTTTTCATTTTTTGATTTTTTTTAATTCTTATGCCCATTTGAATCTTGGCCAAATCCTAGGTTTGACCATGGTTTAAACAAATTTAAATCATGAATATGAAAAATTAAGCATCTATCCTTCTTAGTCACTCCAAAATGTAAATCTTGGGAGGGTTCTTGAAATTTGCATGTTTGAAACCAAAAACCACTTCTCTTCATGCATGCTTGACTTCATAAGACAGAGTTTAGGGTTAGGGGTAGATATATACATGATTTTCTAGTTTGAATATGTCTAGACCTTGTTTATCAACTTGAATGCTTACTATATATATGACATAAGAATGCTATGTCCTTTGTTTTTTCATTCTTTTGATTTTTTCCTGAAATTTTATGCCCATTTGAATCTTTTGGTCAAATCCTAGGTTTGACCAAGATTTAAACAAGTTTAAAACATGAAAATGAAAAGGGAAGCCTGCATCCTTCTTAGTCACTCTAAAATCAACTTAATTGAGAATGCTTACTATATGACATAAGAAGACTATATGTGCCTTGGTTTTTCATTTTTTGATTTATTTTGAATTCTTATGCCCATTTGAATCTTGGCCAAATCCTAGGTTTGACCATGGTTTAAACAAATTTAAATCACGAATATAAAAATTAAGCATCTATCCTTCTTAGTCACTCCAAAATGTAAATCTTGGGAGGGTTCTTGAAATTTGCATGTTTGAAACCAAAAACCACTTCTCTTCATGCATGCTTGACTTCATATAAGACAGAGTTTAGGGTTAGGGGTAGATATATACATGATTTTCTAGTCTGAATATGTCTAGACCTTGTTTATCAACTTGAATGCTTACTATATATATGACATAAGAATGCTATGTCCTTTGTTTTTTCATTCTTTTGATTTTTTCCTGAAATTTTATGCCCATTTGAATCTTTTGGTCAAATCCTAGGTTTGACCAAGATTTAAACAAGTTTAAAACATGAAAATGAAAAGGGAAGCCTGCATCCTTCTTAGTCACTCTAAAATCAACTTAATTGAGAATGCTTACTATATGACATAAGAAGACTATATGTGCCTTGGTTTTTCATTTTTTGATTTTTTTTAATTCTTATGCCCATTTGAATCTTGGCCAAATCCTAGGTTTGACCATGGTTTAAACAAATTTAAATCACGAATATAAAAATTAAGCATCTATCCTTCTTAGTCACTCCAAAATGTAAATCTTGGGAGGGTTCTTGAAATTTGCATGTTTGAAACCAAAAACCACTTCTCTTCATGCATGCTTGACTTCATAAGACAGAGTTTAGGGTTAGGGGTAGATATATACATGATTTTCTAGTCTGAATATGTCTAGACCTTGTTTATCAACTTGAATGCTTACTATATATATGACATAAGAATGCTATGTCCTTTGTTTTTTCATTCTTTTGATTTTTTCCTGAAATTGTATGCCCATTTGAATCTTTTGGTCAAATCCTAGGTTTGACCAAGATTTAAACAAGTTTAAAACATGAAAATGAAAAGGGAAGCCTGCATCCTTCTTAGTCACTCTAAAATCAACTTAATTGAGAATGCTTACTATATGACATAAGAAGACTATATGTGCCTTGGTTTTTCATTTTTTGATTTTTTTAAATTCTTATGCCCATTTGAATCTTGGCCAAATCCTAGGTTTGACCATGGTTTAAACAAATTTAAATCACGAATATAAAAATTAAGCATCTATCCTTCTTAGTCACTCCAAAATGTAAATCTTGGGAGGGTTCTTGAAATTTGCATGTTTGAAACCAAAAACCACTTCTCTTCATGCATGCTTGACTTCATAAGACAGAGTTTAGGGTTAGGGGTAGATATATACATGATTTTCTAGTCTGAATATGTCTAGACCTTGTTTATCAACTTGAATGCTTACTATATATATGACATAAGAATGCTATGTCCTTTGTTTTTTCATTCTTTTGATTTTTTCCTGAAATTTTATGCCCATTTGAATCTTTTGGTCAAATCCTAGGTTTGACCAAGATTTAAACAAGTTTAAAACATGAAAATGAAAAGGGAAGCCTGCATCCTTCTTAGTCACTCTAAAATCAACTTAATTGAGAATGCTTACTATATGACATAAGAAGACTATATGTGCCTTGGTTTTTCATTTTTTGATTTTTTTTAATTCTTATGCCCATTTGAATCTTGGCCAAATCCTAGGTTTGACCATGGTTTAAACAAATTTAAATTACGAATATAAAAATTAAGCATCTATCCTTCTTAGTCACTCCAAAATGTAAATCTTGGGAGGGTTCTTGAAATTTGCATGTTTGAAACCAAAAACCACTTCTCTTCATGCATGCTTGACTTCATAAGACAGAGTTTAGGGTTAGGGGTAGATATATACATGATTTTCTGGTTTGAATATGTGCTTTGGTTTTTCATTTTTCTGATTTTTTTTAATTTTCCGCCCATTCGAATCTCTCGTCAAATCCTAGGTTTGACCAAGATTTAGACAAGTTTAACACGTGAAAACGAATAAGTAAGCATGGATCCTTCTTAGTCACTCCAAAATGTACCAATTGATAGATGTGTTAACTTTGCTTCATGGAAAAATTAATGTCATGTAAATGAGTTAACTTGGATTTCCTACCCTTGAATCCATAGGAAACTTTGTTCTAATGCACTATAATAATCAACCGAGTTTTTACACCAACAGGTCTGTCACTTACGTGTGGTGCCCATGCGTGAGGTCCCGCACTTCAGTGACCACAAGTCACGTGCAATAGGTCCGCAAACTCCCAGCCATTTTCTTTGTCAAGAGAAGACGCATCAGGATGCGTATTGGAAGTCTCTGGGTCCTTCAGGATCCTTCGGTTGTCCCTCTCACAAAAAGAACAAATCTCTCTCATTCTCGGCCTCGCTCGACTCGCTCGCTCGCTCGCACCTCCCGCTCACTGACAAACCCTGCACAACAGTCAACATCATCACCCGAAAAGGGGAGACACCATAATGCTCTCCCTCCTTCTTCTCTCCTTCCGAGTGATCCCTCTTCCTCCGAGTTTCACTCGACGGGCAAACACATATGTGCTGCATAGTAATAATAAAAAGGTAGAAAAATCGACCTACGAATCTATAATTAAATAGGTTAAACTAGGGTTTTGCCCCAGTACTACAGATCAAGGTTCAAAAAAATCCAACTACGGGGTTCGAACAACCCCATTTCTAATCAAAGATTTTTTTCGACGTCATCCAAATGGCCTCAAACTATAGCATGGGCGGATCCAGACTATAGCCAAGGGGGGCAGCTGCCCCCACTCAATTTTCTGAAATCTTGTAATATGTTAAGCTAAAGGCTGGTTTGCCCGCACTTAGAAATGATATTTGCATCACTTATCATATGTTTGCCCATTTGAATCTTGTCGAATCCTAGATTTGACCAAGATAATTTAAACAAGTTTAAAACATGAAAATGAAAAGGGAAGCTTGTATCCTTCTTAGTCACTCTAAAATGAAGTTTTGGGAGGTTTTTGAAATTTCCATGTTTGAATCCCAAAACCACTTCTCTTCATGCTTGACTTCATAAACATGAAAATGAAGACTTTTGCTAACGGAGGGAGTAAGCACTCTTGCTATCAAAAGTACCAAACGATGCATACCAAAATGATTTTTTAGAGGAATACTAGTTCGGATTATATAATTTTATATTAGCAGGCCAAATCGAACCCCGTAGTTGGATTTTCAGAAATTGATCCGTAGTACTGGGCAAAACCCTAGTTTAGCTTATTTAATAATAGATTCGTAGGTCGATTTTTTTTCGTTTTTATTATTATTACTAGGCAGCACATGTGTTTGCCCGTCCAGTGAAACTCTTTCATTTCATTTTTCTTTTCCGCAAGGTCGGGAGTCGGAGGAAGAGGGATCACACGGGAGGAGACGAAGGGAGAGCAGTCACGGGGCCCCACTTATTTATGGTGTCTAGATTTTTTCGGGTGATGCCGATCGTGTGCGGGGGTTGTCAGTGCGCAGGGGGTGCGAGCGAGCGAGGCCGAGAATGAGAGAGAGATTTTTTTTAGAGGGACAACCGAACGAACGATCCTGAAGGACCCAGATTTTCCAATACGCATCAGAGCACAGTTTACAGCAGGACACAAAATAAACAGGAAATTACGTCTAAATCCCTAAGATTTACATGGTAGACCCCAGGCTGAAGGCAAGAAATGCGATCGGGTCCTTAACAGCCACCGTCCGGATTGATCCTCGTCGGAGCCGGGCACGAACAACTTGGCGCGACCAAATCGGCATGGCTACAGAGCCTGCACACCATGGCCTCCGAGCTGAGCTAGAAACGCCCTGCCAAAACCGGCAGCCAACGGAGGTGGATAATTGGAGAGATGGAGAGAGAGAGAGAGTCTTGATGCCTCTCTCTTGACAAAGAAGATGGCCGGGAGTTTGCCTACCTAGCGTACGTGACTTGTGCTCACTGAAGTGTGGGACCTCACGCATGGGAACCACACGTAAGTGACAGACTTGTTGCTCTAATAACTCGGGTGATTATTATATTGTATTAGTACATAGTTTCCTATGGATCCTTCTTAGTCACTCCAAAATGAAGCTTTTGGGAGGTTTTTGAAATTTCCATGTTTGAAACCAAAAACGACTTCTCTTCATGCATGCTTGACTTCATAAGACAAAGTTTAGCTAGGGGTATGGGGTAGATACATGATTTTCCTGGTTTGAATATGTCTAGACCTTGTTTATCAACTTAATTGAATGCTTACTATATGACATAAGAAGACTATGTGCCTTGTTTTTTCATTTTTTTTAATTTTTTTCTAAAATTTGTATACCCATTTGAATCTTGGTCAAATCCTAGGTTTCACCAAGATTTGAATAAGTTTAAAAACATGATTATGAAAATGTAAGCATGTATGCTTCTTAGTCACTTCAAAATGAAGCTATTGGGAGGGTTTTTGAAATTTCCATGTTCGAAACCAAAAACCACATATCTTCATGCTTGACTTCGTGAAACAGAGTTTAGGGTTAGGGGGTAGATACATGATTTTTCTTGTTTGGATATGTCTAGACCTTGTTTATCAACTTAATTGAATGCATGCTTACTATATGACATAATTACGAAGACTATGTGCCTTGGTTTTTCATGTATTTAAACAAGTTTAAAACATGAATATGAAAAATTAAGCATATATACTTCTTAGTCACTCCCAAATGTAGCTCTTGGGAGGGTTTTTGAAATTTCCATGCTTGAAACCAAAAACCACTTCTCTTCATGCTTGACTTTTTTTTGAAAGGAATACGGTAGGGGAAACCCCTACAGTGATTTTTTAAAAAAATAATAAGAACCCAAATTTTCGCATCCCTGAAGATTTGAACCTGGGTGGCTGCATGGGTTGTACATCCACTTCCCTAACCAAGTGAGCTAGGCTCACTTCTTTTCATGCTTGACTTCATAAGACAATATTTATGGTTAGGGGGTAGATACATGATTTTTCTAGTTTGAATATGTCTAGACCTTGTTTATCAACTTAATTGAATGCTTACTATATGACATAAGAAGACTATGTGCATTGGTTTTTCATTTTATTGTTTTTTTTGAATTTTATGCCCATTTGAATCTTGGTCAAATCCTAGGTTTGACCATGATTTAAACAAGTTTAAAACGTGAATATGAAAAATTAAGCATATATCCTTCTTATTCACTCCAAAATGAAGCTCTTGGGAGGGTTTTTGAAATTTCCATGTTTGAAACCAAAAACCACTTCTCTTCATGCATGCTTGACTTCATAAGACAAAGTTTAGGGTTAGGGGTAGATATATACATGATTTTCTGGTTTGAATATGTCTAGACCTTGTTTATCAACTTGAATGCTCTTACTCGTATATATGACATAAGAATGCTATGTCCTTTGTTTTTTCATTCTTTTGATTTTTTTCTGAAATTTTATGCCCATTTGAATCTTTTGGTCAAATCCTAGGTTTGACCAAGATTTAAACAAGTTTAAAACATGAAAATGAAAAGGGAAACCTCCATCCTTCTTAGTCACTCTAAAATCAACTTAATTGAATGCTTACTATATGACATAAAAAGACTATGTGTGCCTTGTTTTTCATTCATTTTGATTTATTTTGAATTTTTATGCCTATTTGAATCTTGGTAAAATCCTAGGTTTGACCAGTTTAAATCATGAATATGAAAAATTAAGCATCTACCCTTCTTAGTCACTCCAAAATGTAGCTCTTGGTGGGGTTTTAAAATTTCCATGTTTGAAACCAAAAACCACTTCTCTTCATGTGCATGCTTGACTTCATCATAAGACAGAGTTTAGGGTTAGGGGTAGATATATACATGATTTTCTAGTCTGAATATGTCTAGACCTTGTTTATCAACTTGAATGCTTACTATATATATGACATAAGAATGCTATGTCCTTTGTTTTTTCATTCTTTTGATTTTTTCCTGAAATTTTATGCCCATTTGAATCTTTTGGTCAAATCCTAGGTTTGACCAAGATTTAAACAAGTTTAAAACATGAAAATGAAAAGGGAAGCCTGCATCCTTCTTAGTCACTCTAAAATCAACTTAATTGAGAATGCTTACTATATGACATAAGAAGACTATATGTGCCTTGGTTTTTCATTTTTTGATTTTTTTTAATTCTTATGCCCATTTGAATCTTGGCCAAATCCTAGGTTTGACCATGGTTTAAACAAATTTAAATCATGAATATGAAAAATTAAGCATCTACCCTTCTTAGTCACTCCAAAATGTAAATCTTGGGAGGGTTCTTAAAATTTGCATGTTTGAAACCAAAAACCACTTCTCTTCATGTGCATGCTTGACTTCATCATAAGACAGAGTTTAGGGTTAGGGGTAGATATATACATGATTTTCTAGTCTGAATATGTCTAGACCTTGTTTATCAACTTGAATGCTTACTATATATATGACATAAGAATGCTATGTCCTTTGTTTTTTCATTCTTTTGATTTTTTCCTGAAATTTTATGCCCATTTGAATCTTTTGGTCAAATCCTAGGTTTGACCAAGATTTAAACAAGTTTAAAACATGAAAATGAAAAGGGAAGCCTGCATCCTTCTTAGTCACTCTAAAATCAACTTAATTGAGAATGCTTACTATATGACATAAGAAGACTATATGTGCCTTGGTTTTTCATTTTTTGATTTTTTTTAATTCTTATGCCCATTTGAATCTTGGCCAAATCCTAGGTTTGACCATGGTTTAAACAAATTTAAATCATGAATATGAAAAATTAAGCATCTACCCTTCTTAGTCACTCCAAAATGTAGCTCTTGGTGGGGTTTTAAAATTTGCATGTTTGAAACCAAAAACCACTTCTCTTCATGTGCATGCTTGACTTCATCATAAGACAAAGTGTTTAGGGTTAGGGGTAGATATATACATGATTTTCTGGTTTGAATATGTCTAGACCTTGTTTATCAACTTGAATGCTCTTACTGTATATATGACATAAGAATGCTATGTCCTTTGTTTTTTCATTCTTTTGATTTTTTCCTGAAATTTTATGCCCATTTGAATCTTTTGGTCAAATCCTAGGTTTGACCAAGATTTAAACAAGTTTAAAACATGAAAATGAAAAGGGAAGCCTGCATCCTTCTTAGTCACTCTAAAATCAACTTAATTGAGAATGCTTACTATATGACATAAGAAGACTATATGTGCCTTGGTTTTTCATTCATTTTGATTTATTTTGAATTTTTATGCCTATTTGAATCTTGGCCAAATCCTAGGTTTGACCATGGTTTAAACAAATTTAAATCATGAATATGAAAAATTAAGCATCTACCCTTCTTAGTCACTCCAAAATGTAGCTCTTGGTGAGGGTTCTTAAAATTTCCATGTTTGAAACCAAAAACCACTTCTCTTCATGTGCATGCTTGACTTCATCATAAGACAGAGTTTAGGGTTAGGGGTAGATATATACATGATTTTCTAGTCTGAATATGTCTAGACCTTGTTTATCAACTTGAATGCTTACTATATATATGACATAAGAATGCTATGTCCTTTGTTTTTTCATTCTTTTGATTTTTTCCTGAAATTTTATGCCCATTTGAATCTTTTGGTCAAATCCTAGGTTTGACCAAGATTTGAATAAGTTTAAAAACATGATTATGAAAATGTAAGCATGTATGCTTTTTAGTCACTTCAAAATGAAGCTATTGGGAGGGTTTTTGAAATTTCCATGTTCGAAACCAAAAACCACATATCTTCATGCTTGACTTCGTGAAACAGAGTTTAGGGTTAGGGGGTAGATACATGATTTTTCTTGTTTGGATATGTCTAGACCTTGTTTATCAACTTAATTGAATGCATGCTTACTATATGACATAATTACGAAGACTATGTGCCTTGGTTTTTCATGTATTTAAACAAGTTTAAAACATGAATATGAAAAATTAAGCATATATACTTCTTAGTCACTCCCAAATGTAGCTCTTGGGAGGGTTTTTGAAATTTCCATGCTTCTCTACTACTTAAAAAGTCTAAACTGTTTCCGTATTCTGCCAATACGTTTGTTCGTTCCCTGTTCCTTTCGTCGTCCTCTCGTCGTACTCCCGTTCCGCGTCGTCCTTCCCGCAAACGTTTCCGTGGGCCGTGGCTTCGTCCTCCCGCAAACATCGCTGCATTCAACCGACACAGCGCCCCCGCCTCCATCTCTCTCTCCCATCGTCACGCAACCCTAGCACCGAGCAGCCCTCCGCCGCCAGTCTCGCATCCTCGCCCAAGTCGCCTCCCGCTGTCATCTCCCTGGAAAAGTTCCCGCAGTCTCACCTCCTCGTTGCCGGACTCCCGACCACCGAGCGAAGCGCCACCTCTATACTCTCTCCCCAAGAATCCAGCCACCTCTCCTCTCGGCCTCTCCCAGCATCCACACCTTGGCGACGGCCCTATCGGCCTCTCCCCCACATCCGGGGGCCCTCACACCTCCTCCTCCAATGCCTCCGGTCGTCACCGTCTCTACCGCATGGATCTGGCGCCATCACCTCCCCCTCGACCGTCAATAATTCCCCTGCTTGTCCCTGTTTACCACCGCCCGACGCCCTCCATAGATCGTGACCAAGAGGAGCAGCACATACCCTCAAAAAAAGAGGAGCAGCACGGAGTCAATCTGGGCATGGAGGCCCGCATCCGACCTCCCCCTCCCCTCCTCCTTGCCCCTCTCTCTAATTCATTCTCTCATATTGCAAATCAATTTCGTTCGCGTTTTAGCAAATCTGTAGCAATCAGATTATTAACCATGTAATCCATTTTTCCGCAGTGAATTTTAGGTCACTGATGCACGAATCGAAGCATGGTTTCAGTGAATTTTGGGTCACTGGATGGGCACTCGTCAAGGCCACAACCGCCGGCGAGCCTATCGTCGCGGACTCGACGGACTGCTTGGCGGGATCGGCTCTGGGTTCAGGTAGGTCGGCTTCTTGGCCTTCATCTTCGCGTGGGAGAAGCTCAATCCTCAAGCCCCCATACGCAGTTGTGTGAACAAGGTGATTTCTAATCGATCGCACTTGTGTGGTTTATTCTCAGAGCACATGTACTACTACTTAGCGGTGAGGTTTCAGTGTTGATTCTTTTGGGGACAATTGTGATATTGCATTGGCAGATACAAACATGATAAACCTGGGTATTGAAAAAGAGAGATACAATGCTCTTTACCTAAGTTATTTATTGATCTCAATCAAGGTTCAGAATTTTATTAATTGATAGACGCAGAAAGAAAGGGAGGCAAAGTGCTTTTTACAAGTTATTTCTCGAGTTCTGTTCAATTTTAAGCAAACATAGCGACGATTGGGACATGCTCCTAATTGAAAATGAGACCGATGGTTTTACCATGTTGTGTAGTTTGTAGACGCACTACAGTGATTTGCATGTTCAAATATATGTATTTGCTCTCCAACTTTTATGGTATAGTGAACCATTGTGACTGCGTGACCTGAGCTTCTTCTTTCATGTTAGCTTAGTTAAGCTGTTGGTGTAAGCTTTATATAACTATGAACTGTAAGTATACATTTTGGCAGCAGTTCGTTAAAACAATAATTTGACCAACGTTTTGACGTGATACATGGAGTAAATTTTGCAATGATTTTGATTCCCATCTTATTACAGATATCCCAGAACCACAACTAATCTTTGTCTTTTGTATTGCAACCAAATGTTTGTGATCTGCCGTTTGCACAGGTATCATATGCACCGAAGGAGTTACAACCTTCTCTCTGTAGACAACTTGTAGGCACGCCCTCTCGCACTCTGCAGCCTTCCCCTCCATAAAAGAGGCCGCTTCCATTGAATATGTATGCTTGCGTTATGAAAGCCTTAGTGTGCCGATCTATGACAAGCTTATCGGCAGATTGAATCTTGTCCCGGTCATATGGGGTGTCAGCCTCCTGCAGCTGAATGTATGTTGCTTTCATAAATTTGTGTCTCCTTGGAGCCCGGTTAGATCATTACTTCTTAATTTCCCTTAGGATCAACCAAGTTATTTATCTCCTATCGTTGTATAAGTAGGCATTCACCGCAAAAGAAACTACTGGGTTCAGGTTATAGCATTACAGAATAGGATGTGAACTACATAAGTGGCGAGAATAGGAATACCTCAAAAGCGACTTTCTTCTTAGTATTTCACATCCTAAGATACAGAAAGTGATTTTCAATAAGTAAACTACAAAATTCTTTGGGTTTCTCTAAAGCATATGATGAATTGCTAATCATCATTGCGTAATTGTGAGAAGATGCATCTTGTTGTTGCATGCTCAATCAATGTGGATTGGAGTAGAAACATTGGAACAAAGCAATGGAGGGGCCAAAAATGTTGCCAAACCACCTGTTATTCTACTTTGGCTACTAAAACACACTTTAAAATGTCAAAATATCCTTGAAACAAAAATGGTGTGTATATGCAAATATTTTATGTTTGCACAAAGTTTAAGAAAAAGAGTAATATTTTTTGAGGCTTGTGTAAATAAGATGTTTTTTATGCTCTACTGTGGCTATTGACAA
Source organism: Lolium rigidum (assembly GCF_022539505.1). Classification (NCBI taxonomy): domain Eukaryota; kingdom Viridiplantae; phylum Streptophyta; class Magnoliopsida; order Poales; family Poaceae; genus Lolium; species Lolium rigidum. The sequence goes on from NC_061510.1 coordinate 327,052,427, forward strand.
GACATTTTGTTTATTTTTTTACACGCTATAATTTTTTTTTCGAAACTTTATGTGTGAATACATAATGTTTAGATGTACGCATGGATTTTTTTCAGAACTTTTGAGATTTTGAAATGTGCTTTTTTATGTATTTTTCATAATGGGATGTTTCTACAGCTACGAGTCAAGAGAACACCTCCAGTGATAAATATCTTATTCGAAGAGGTGATGTATAGTGTACATATTTATTTCTACTTTTGCTAGGTGGAGCGAGATAACGCGAGTAATTGAGTATCGCCAGTATCGCCCCGGCGATAAAGGTGGATCTAGAGTTGAGAGATAGATCAAAAGTGTTAAAGGTGGCATAAATCTCTTCAAAGATTCCCTCGATGTTGAAGAATGTAAATGGCGATACGGTAACAAATTTGGTAAAACGGCGAGATGACAACGGACTCATTGCGATCTCACTTTGTGCATCTTTGAAACACAATTTTTTCTTTCCCGTTGCAACGCACGGGCATTTTTACTAGTGAAACCAAAAACCACTTCTCTTCATGCTTGACTTTTTTTTGAAAGGAATACGGTAGGGGAAACCCCTACAGTGATTTTTTTAAAAAATAATAAGGACCCAAATTTTCGCATCCCTGAAGATTTGAACCTGGGTGGCTGCATGGGTTGTACATCCACTTCCCTAACCAAGTGAGCTAGGCTCACTTCTTTTCATGCTTGACTTCATAAGACAATATTTATGGTTAGGGGGTAGATACATGATTTTTCTAGTTTGAATATGTCTAGACCTTGTTTATCAACTTAATTGAATGCTTACTATATGACATAAGAAGACTATGTGCATTGGTTTTTCATTTTATTGTTTTTTTTGAATTTTATGCCCATTTGAATCTTGGTCAAATCCTAGGTTTGACCATGATTTAAACAAGTTTAAAACGTGAATATGAAAAATTAAGCATATATCCTTCTTATTCACTCCAAAATGAAGCTCTTGGGAGGGTTTTTGAAATTTCCATGTTTGAAACCAAAAACCACTTCTCTTCATGCATGCTTGACTTCATAAGACAAAGTTTAGGGTTAGGGGTAGATATATACATGATTTTCTGGTTTGAATATGTCTAGACCTTGTTTATCAACTTGAATGCTCTTACTCGTATATATGACATAAGAATGCTATGTCCTTTGTTTTTTCATTCTTTTGATTTTTTTCTGAAATTTTATGCCCATTTGAATCTTTTGGTCAAATCCTAGGTTTGACCAAGATTTAAACAAGTTTAAAACATGAAAATGAAAAGGGAAACCTCCATCCTTCTTAGTCACTCTAAAATCAACTTAATTGAATGCTTACTATATGACATAAAAAGACTATGTGTGCCTTGTTTTTCATTCATTTTGATTTATTTTGAATTTTTATGCCTATTTGAATCTTGGTAAAATCCTAGGTTTGACCAGTTTAAATCATGAATATGAAAAATTAAGCATCTACCCTTCTTAGTCACTCCAAAATGTAGCTCTTGGTGGGGTTTTAAAATTTCCATGTTTGAAACCAAAAACCACTTCTCTTCATGTGCATGCTTGACTTCATCATAAGACAGAGTTTAGGGTTAGGGGTAGATATATACATGATTTTCTAGTCTGAATATGTCTAGACCTTGTTTATCAACTTGAATGCTTACTATATATATGACATAAGAATGCTATGTCCTTTGTTTTTTCATTCTTTTGATTTTTTCCTGAAATTTTATGCCCATTTGAATCTTTTGGTCAAATCCTAGGTTTGACCAAGATTTAAACAAGTTTAAAACATGAAAATGAAAAGGGAAGCCTGCATCCTTCTTAGTCACTCTAAAATCAACTTAATTGAGAATGCTTACTATATGACATAAGAAGACTATATGTGCCTTGGTTTTTCATTTTTTGATTTTTTTTAATTCTTATGCCCATTTGAATCTTGGCCAAATCCTAGGTTTGACCCATGGTTTAAACAAATTTAAATCACGAATATAAAAATTAAGCATCTATCCTTCTTAGTCACTCCAAAATGTAAATCTTGGGAGGGTTCTTGAAATTTGCATGTTTGAAACCAAAAACCACTTCTCTTCATGCATGCTTGACTTCATAAGACAGAGTTTAGGGTTAGGGGTAGATATATACATGATTTTCTGGTTTGAATATGTCTAGACCTTGTTTATCAACTTGAATGCTTATTATATATATGACATAAGAATGCTATGTCCTTTGTTTTTTCATTCTTTTGATTTTTTCCTGAAATTTTATGCCCATTTGAATCTTTTGGTCAAATCCTAGGTTTGACCAAGATTTAAACAAGTTTAAAACATGAAAATGAAAAGGGAAGCCTGCATCCTTCTTAGTCACTCTAAAATCAACTTAATTGGGAATGCTTACTATATGACATAAGAAGACTATATGTGCCTTGGTTTTTCATTTTTTGATTTTTTTTAATTCTTATGCCCATTTGAATCTTGGCCAAATCCTAGGTTTGACCATGGTTTAAACAAATTTAAATCACGAATATAAAAATTAAGCATCTATCCTTCTTAGTCACTCCAAAATGTAAATCTTGGGAGGGTTCTTGAAATTTGCATGTTTGAAACCAAAAACCACTTCTCTTCATGCATGCTTGACTTCATAAGACAGAGTTTAGGGTTAGGGGTAGATATATACATGATTTTCTAGTCTGAATATGTCTAGACCTTGTTTATCAACTTGAATGCTTACTATATATATGACATAAGAATGCTATGTCCTTTGTTTTTTCATTCTTTTGATTTTTTCCTGAAATTTTATGCCCATTTGAATCTTTTGGTGAAATCCTAGGTTTGACCAAGATTTAAACAAGTTTAAAACATGAAAATGAAAAGGGAAGCCTGCATCCTTCTTAGTCACTCTAAAATCAACTTAATTGAGAATGCTTACTATATGACATAAGAAGACTATGCGTGCATTGCTTTTTCATTTTTTGATTTTTTTTTAAATTCTTATGCCCATTTGAATCTTGGTCAAATCCTAGGTTTGACCATGGTTTTAACAAATTTAAATCATGAATATAAAGATTAAGCATCTATCCTTCTTAATTAGTCACTCCAAAATGTAACTCTTGGGAGGGTTTTTGAAATTTCCATGTTTGAAACCAAAAACCACTTCTCTTCATGCATGCTTGACTTCATAAGACAGAGTTTAGGGTTAGGGGTAGCTAGATACATGATTTTTTTGGTTTGATAATGTATAGACCTTGTTTATCAACTTCATTGAATGCTTACTATATGACATAAGAATAATATATGTGCACTGGTTTTTCATTTTATCGATTACTTTTTGAATTTTTATCCCCATTTGTTGAATCTTGGTCAAATCCTAGGTTTGACCAAGATTTAAACAAGTTTAAAACATGAATATGAAAAAGTAAGCCTGTATCGATCCTTCTTAGTCACTCCAAAATGAAGCTCGTGGGAGGTTTTTGAAATTTCCATTATTTTTCTTGTTTGAATATGTCTAGACCTTGTTTATCAACTTGAATGCTTACTATATGACATACAAAGACTATGTGCTTTGGTTTATGATTTTGTTGTTGAATTTTTATGCCCATTTAAATCTTGGTCAAATCCTAGGTTTGACCATGACTTAAACAAGTTTAAAACATGAATATGAAAAAGTAAGCATGTATCCTTCTTAGTCACTCCAAAATGAAGCTCTTAATTAGTAGGGTTTTTGAAATTTCCATGTTTGAAACCAAAAACCACTTATCTTCACCATTCATGCTTGACTTCATAAGACGGAGTTTAGGGTTAGGGGTAGATACATGAATTTTCAGGTTTAATATGTCTAGACCTTGTTTATCAACTTAATTAAATGCTTACTATATGACAAGAAGACCTTGGTTTTTCATTGTTTTTTTTGAATTTTTATGCCCATTTGAATCTTGGTCAAATCCTAGGGTTGACCAAGATTTGAACAAGTTTAAAACATGAATATGAAAAAGTAAGCATGTATGCTTCTTAGTCACTCCAAAATGAAGCTCTTGGGAGGTTTTTCGAAATTTCCATGTTTGAAACCAAAAACCACATCTCTTCATGCTTGACTTCATATGACAGAGTTCAGGGTTACCGGGAGATACATGTTTTTTCTGGTTTGAATATGTCTAGACCTTGTTTATCAACTTAATTGAATGCTTACTATATGACATAAGAAGACTATGTGCCTTGGTTTTTCATTTATTTCGATTTATTTTGATTTATTTTGAATTTTATGCCCATTTTTATGCCCATTTAAACAAGTTTAAATCATGAATATGAATAATTAGTCACTCCAAAATGTAGCTCTTGGGAGGGTTTTTGAAATTTCCATGTTTGAAACAAAAAACCACTTCTCTTCATGCATGCTTGACTTCATAAGACAGAGTTTAGGGTTTGGGGTAGACAGCACGCGCCGACGCGTGGACGCAATTTATTCTCTGTCCCCCTGACATGCACTTGCCACTGTCTTCAACAGTCTGACACGAGCAGTGAAGCTTTTATTGGAGCCCAGCGGAGAGGGCCTCCATTTCTCGAGCGGTAGCGAGGTGACATGCACCCCGTGTGACATGCGGCCTAAATCCAAATTGAAACATTGCGAAAAAATCTGAAATAAATCATGCACGTTCACAGCACATATTAAGATAACCCCTAAAAATTTCAGATCAAAATTCGAAATATACATCGAAAAAAAAAGAGAAACTCAGATGTGAATAGTCTACATAGAAACTCAGATTTGAATTCGGGAACTATTCATGACAGATTTCTCTTTTTTTTCTCGATGTATGTTTCGAATTTTGATCTGAAATTTTTAGGGGTTATTTTAATATGTGCTGTGAACATGCATGATTTTTTCCAGATTTGTTCGCAATGTTTAAATTTGAATTTAAACCGCATGTCACACGGTGACATGCAATAGGTGCATGTCACCTGATCTGCGGTGACGCTGGGGCTAAAAAGAAGATTTTTTTTCTCCATCAAGTCAATGAAAAAAATACCCCTTTTTTCACCTTGCGCGACATGAGGAGCAGTTCGACCGGGGGGAGTACTGTTATCGGGTCTGGTCGTCGCCCTCCTCCTCCCCACCTCATTTCCTCCACTGTTTCACATATTTTAGCTTCTATTTATGCGGTGCCGTGGAGGTGGGGGTCTGGTCGTCACCCTCCTCCTCCCCACCTCATTTCCTCCACTGTCTCGCAACTCCTTGATCTACTACTCCTATCCATATACATGCCACTCAAATGGATGTATTTGTAGATACATCCATTTTAGTGGCAGTTAATATGGACCGGAGGAAGTACAAATAATATGAGGCATGTTTTGGAGTTGGCCCTGTTTAGTAGAGTTTACATTGAAGAGTTTACATCTTTCTACCACCATTATTTTTGATTTAGCTTGTCTTTTGTGCCCACCATTTTATCGAGCAGGGTTAATGCAAGATCCATAGCAAACTAGCTTGTCACATTTTTTTGGCGGAGTGCATCGTCTCATGGCGAGCTAGCGACTTTGCCTACTAGAGTTTTTTTTGTTGAACTATATTTTTTTGGATTTTTCCATTTTATTTGTGCACAAGCTATGAGCCTGTTATCACCAGAATTTGACCGAGTCAGAGGTGGGCCGTGATCAAGATGGATTTGAAGAATATACATGGAAGGAAAAACGTGAATCGGCCTGTTATGCAAAGTTTGGGCTAGTTTGCCCTTGTATCTGTAATTTAGTAGATTACATCTTAGATTAGAAGATAGAGTTTGACCCATGCACGGTTAGGTGCACGCCTAAATTAGAAAGTCCCATGGACTATAAATATGTATCTAGGGTTTATGGAATAAACAACAACCAACGTTCAACCACAAATCAATCTCGGCGCATCGCCAACTCCTTCGTCTCGAGGGTTTCTACCGGTAAGCATCATGCTGCCTAGATCGCATCTTGCGATCTAGGCAGCACAAGCTTCATGTTGTTCATGCGTTGCTCGTACTGAAGCCTTTTTGATGGCGAGCAACGTAGTTATCATAGATGTGTTAGGGTTAGCATTGTTCTTCGTATCATATGCTATCGTAGTGCAACCCTTGCATATCTAGCCGCCCTTACACCTATCTCAGGTGTAGGGGTGGCACCCCGCTTGATCATTATTTAGTAGATCCGATCCGTTACGGTTGCTCCTTGTTCTACAAGGATTAGTTTAATATCTGCAATAGTTAGGCCTTACAAAGGGTTGGAGGATCCGGCGGCACGTAGGGTGTCGTTTGCTAGTCCTAGACAGGATGTCCGAGGATCAACCTCGTGTTGGTTTTTAGGCCCTATCTAGGATCGGCTTACGATCACCGTGCGTGGCCGCGAGGCCCAATCGTGAGTAGGATGATCCGATTATGCGGTGAAAACCCTAAATCGTCGTAGATCGAGTTAGCTTTATCTTGATCAAGCAGGACCACCATATATTCGTGCACCTCGTACGAATCATGGGTGGATCGGCTCTTTGAGCCGATTCACGGGATAACTCGAGAGCCGATCGAGGCTCGTATTTAATGTTTACGTGTATGCCATGCAGGAAACTAAGCGAGGCATCTCCATCACCTTCCTGACCAGGTATAGGTCAGGTGGCACGCCCTTGCACCAGCATCGGACGTGTGACCAGAGGCTTTGCGGGCCGTCGCTCGGAGGGACCAGGGCCAGCCGCAGCCCTAAGTTGTTCCCGGCTCTACTGTGTTGCCCGTCGCTGCCCGCCGGTGGGTTTCTGACCGCAACACATTCTGGCACGCCCGGTGGGACCATCTTCTACATCAACCACATCGCCATCTACATCTGAGATGGCGGACGGCACGCCAGTCACGTACGAGGATCTGACCGACGAGCTCAAGAAGAAGTATGACGAGGTCAAAGCTATCCTCGAAGCCGATCTCATCGGCTCTTTCCACAGAACCCGTTCACATGGCATCAGGTGGAAGGGTTTCTCGCCTAACGGTGCGCTCGATGGAATAGACCTATCCGCACCATCGGAAGAACGCACCAGGTCCCTGCGGCAGGAGATCAACTACATGGTGGCTCACTCGCTGCACCGCCACTCTGAGAACCTGGTGAACACTTTGGAGCGCGTCGCTCTTCGGGTGATCCAGGAGATCATGAGGCATCAGTACTCGCTGTCAGGACCAGCTCTCGGGACGCATCAAGGAGAGATGCCACTCCAGTCCCGTCCACCGCTGCCATTTGCATGGGCAGCACCAGAAGTGCCGAATTCACCGGCATTCGTCGTCTACAAGATTGGTGGTGATCCTAGTGACTGCCAGTTCTTGCAGGAGGCGCCTAAGGAGATCCCTCACGGGTACATGTGCACATATGTGCCAGACTGCGGTAACTGGGCACTCACAAACCAGGCCGCAACATCAGGGACTTCTGGGAAAACAGGAGGAACGTCAGCGACAGATCTTGAGAAGCAGACGTGGCTAACCAAGTACGCCACCCCGACGAACCTCCAGAGCTCAGCTCCTGCAGTTGGCTCAGAGCTGGAAAAGCAAGCATGGCTGGCTAAGTACGCCACCCCGGCAAACCTTCAGAGTTCAACTCCTACAGCCAGCACAGCGGATCAGATCAGTACCATACTGAGAGACCAGTTCGGCATGGTGCCGAAAAGGAGGGCAATCGGCTATTCCAGGCCGTACCCCGATGAGTACGAGTTGATCCCGTTACCACCCAAGTATCGGCTCCCTGACTTCTCCAAGTTCAGTGGATCAGATGGTTCCAGCTCCATCGAGCATGTGAGCCGATATTTGGCACAACTAGGAACGGCCTCAGTGTCGGATCCACTGCGCGTGAGGTTCTTCTCACAGTCCCTCACGGGATCGGCTTTCGGTTGGTACACCTCGTTGCCACCAGACTCGATCCGGACTTGGAAGCAGTTGGAAGAACAGTTCCATATGCAGTACCACTCAGAGGCTTCCGAGTCTGGCCTTGCCGATCTAGCACAAACACGTCAGAAGCACGGAGAAACTATGACAGAATACATCCAGCGCTTCAGGAATCTTAGGAACCGATGTTATTCGGTTCGTGTGACTGAAAAGGAAGCAGTCGAGTTGGCAGTAGCGGGCCTTGCAGCGCCGCTCAAGGACATGGCCTCCCAAGCAGACTACCCCTCACTGGCGCACATGGTTCGAAACTGTTGGCATATGAACAGCGCCACCCGGACTTGTACCGGGACAAATTCAAGCGTGCGAGTAGTCCTGGTCGAGGCAGAGGAAGACGAAGTTTCTGCGGGAGATCAAGAGGTAGCAGTGGCTGAATGGACTCGGGGGGCAACCCCCGTGTCCTGCAAATGGGTAAAGCCACCAGGCCCGCCCAGGGGATTTGATTTTGACGTGACCAAAACTGAGCAAATTTTCGACCTCCTGCTCAAGGAGAAGCAGTTGAAGATACCCGAAGGTCTCAAATTCCCCACGGCATAGGAGCTGAACGGAAAGCCATACTGCAAATGGCATAACTCGCTCTCCCATGCCACCAACGACTGCAGGGTGTGGCGTCAGCAGATCCAAATGGCGATAGAACAAGGACGTCTGATTTTCAACCGAGTACGCCATGAAGGTCGACACCCACCCCTTCCCCGCCGTTAACATGGTGGAGTGCACTTACCCTAAAGGTTGCCAGCCGGGATCCTCGTTCAGCATCAACATGGTAGGACTTGGACACCACGGCGGCAAGGATGGAGACGAGGGCAGGCTGCTCTCGTAGCAAGGATACGAGAGGAGGCCGCTCCACGCGATCGGCTCCGTCATGATGGCAAGCGCTACGTCACAGAGGGAGAGGTGAAGAACATAAGATATCAGCGACCCCTCTCTGATCACCTCCTCAACAAGTATGTGAGTCAGTATGACCAACGCCGATGATCCAGCGATGATGATGAAAGAGATCGTCTGGACAGAGAAGCCAGAAGACATCGTCGGCATGACCGTGATGAGGAGGAGTACGAGCGCCGTGCCAAGGAAAAGTCAAGGGAGCGAGACGACGAGGATAGGCACTGGGACTTTCCCTTCTTCAGACACTGCTGGGATTCAGGAATGAGCCGATTGCCTACAATCGGCAATTGCCCAGAATGCAACCAGAAGAAGAAGGAGGCAGCCAACGTGTCCGTGTTTAAACGTCTAGGGCCTCTCCCACCACAAGGCAAACGCGCTGAGCCCCCTCGGCTGGAAGATCTCAAGGATTTAGAAGACGAGGGAGAAGAAGAAGACAGGTACCACCGGCCAAGGTGGTGCCCTAATGGACTCAGCCGCTCCCAAAAGCGTAGGGTTCAGCGATTGCGCGGCTTGGAAGAAGCCGAAAGGTTATACCTGCACACGCTAAGGAAGGCGCGACCTGATCTGGCTGCGAAAGTTCAGCGAACCCTGGACGAAGAGGGTCGACCACGGAAAATGGAGTGGCGCCCCAAGCAAAGGAAAGCCGATGATGAAACATCGGCTGGCACAAACATGGTGTTCATCCTTCCTTTGGAGTTCAGTGCTCCAGGATTAGACGAGGCACCTGTGGCACAACTTGACTGCGGCCCACGGCCGGTTATCTTTGAGAAGCCACGAGAAAGAAGCTACAGACATCTGAAGGCCCTGTACTTGCGAGGTTATATAGATGGGAGGCCTGTCAATAAGATGCTGGTGGACACCGGAGCGGCGATCAACATTATGCCATACTCTATGCTACGTCGGTTGGGACGCTCTAGCTCAGATCTAATCAAGACCAACGTGACATTGAGCGATTTCAACGGCCAAGCGTCTGACACACAAGGTGTTCAGAACGTGGATCTGACCGTAGGAAGGAAAACTATCCCTACGACGTTCTTCATCGTCGATAGCAAGAGCACCTATGCTGTTCTGCTAGGAAGAGATTGGATCCATGCCAACTGCTGCATTCCCTCCACGATGCACCAATGCATAATACAGTGGGATGGAGATGAGGTAGAGGTCGTCCAGGCCGATGACTCAGCCGAAATTTCAACGGCTGGCATGAACGCTTGGGAAGCAGCAGGCCAAGAGCCACTCTCAGGCATCAATTTGGACGACTGCGAGCGCATCGACGTGACGAAGGGAAGGGTTAAGCTGGTTTTATCCACTAGCCTGACCATGTAGCTGGAGCAAACCAATGAGCAAACGTGGCGAGGCTGATCCTTGTGATCGGCCCCAAAAAAAAATCTATGAAGGAAAATTACAAGACCTTCATTGAGCGTTTCGATCAATATGGAGGCCGATTTTCAGCAATCGGCCAAAATTATCTTCACCACAGGTTCTGCTTATGTTCAACATTGATCTGTTGGGTAGCAGTCACGTCGACGGATGAGAGTCAACACGAATCCTAACGGAGCTGACGTGCAAATACAGTGCCTGGACTAACCACAAAGCCGATATCTGCAGTCACCTGGCAGATTTGGCTCGGGGGGCATCTAATCAGTGAAACATATGCAGATGGGCATGTGTGCAGTGAAACATTGGGAGCCGATTAGAAAAAATCGGCCAAATAAAAAAAAATCGATATACAGCCGATGCCAGGGCATCGACTTTAGAACTGAGAAGCAAAGCCGATGCACAGCCATCGACTCTAGTATAACTACGCATGATCTACCTACTGGCTGTGAGGCCTTCTGCGATGAGGGCTTCCCCCTTCTCATTAAGCAGTCTTTGTCAGAAGCATCAGTTTTGGAGGGCAAGGTAGCCTCTTTCTCAGTAAACTGCTGGTGTTTCATCTGCAACATCGGCTTTCAGCGGAAGGAAGGTGATCAATGGGGGCAAGATTGGCTCGCTTTGCGTGGTGAGTGTCTCAGATTACCTGGGCTCAAAGACCCTTTGTTTGATCTGTGCATCCTTGCCGCTAGTCTCGCCTTGACTGAGGCTCGGGGGCAGTTGGTCTGGTAGTTGCTCTGTTTTTTAGAAGCCGATTGAGGCGACATCGGCTGATCCTTCATTGCAATCTTCTTTACAAAATGATGAGTGCTCGCAGAAGAGGATCGCTGAAACTGGTGAGAGAAATTTAAAGGGCTCTCTTGAAGACTTCGCATTGTCCACCAGATCTCGAAATCATCAGTTGAAGAGTTGAAGGATGGATTGTATAGGGCCGATGCGTTGCTATCGGCTCAGTACGCATTGGCTAAGGGGACAAATCGGCAAGGTCAGTATAAAGGGAAATCGGCTAATTTAAGCTCAAAGGAAATCGGCAAAATCAAATTGGGAGAAGTTCTTCATTGATAAGCAAGATTTCTTACATAAAGAGCTGATTGCTCTCAAAAGGAAATACTAGGGGGTACATTGCCCCATCTACTACTGGTCCTATGCTAGAAGTCCTATCTACGGGCCGTCACTGCCCTCGTCATCGCCATCGTCGCCGGCTGTCGGCGCTACTCCCGGCGGGCTCATCGTCGCTGCTCCAGTGGCCGCCGACCGGGCCTTCGTTGTCCTCGTCCTCCTCGTCAGCGTCGTCGTCGTCGCTGTCGAAGTCGCTGAGGTTCCCCGGCCAGGGGCAGAACCGCTTGGCCGGCGGCTCGTCGGAGGAGGTGTTGTCCTCCTCCTCCTCCTCCTCTTCCTCCTCCTCCTCCTCGGGAGAGGTGAAGTCGCAGGAGAAGCGATCGTCATCGGTCTCCTCCTCCGTTTCCCCGTCGGCGAGGAAGCGGAGGTCGCTTTCCCCATCGGTCAGGGACTTGTCGTCCTCTGACCAGATGGAGAAGTCATGGCTAGACTCCTCCCCGGCCTCAATGGCACGGCGGGTGTTGGCCGCGTGGACCTCCGCCGGGTCGTATCCGGCGTCGGCTCGCGGGAAGAAGAGGACTGGCTGGAAAGGTCCGATGGAGCAGAGGAGGAAGAAGACATGGTGGCACCGGAGGGCTTTTGGAGTGCTAATGCGAAGGAGATGCGGAAGAAAACTGTTCGGAGCGGTTAAATAAAAGGGGATATAGTGGAAATTCAATGCCACAGCAGTTTCCGAGGAAGTGGTGCCTAAGAAAAAAAACTGCCAGGTCACGCGGAGAAGTTGAGAAGGCAAGACATCATGATGAAGGATACTGCAACGGTTCTACCACGACATGACCCAACGAAGAAAAAGCAGAATGATTTTGGAATTATCAATTCCAAAACCAGGGGGGCATGTGTTATCACCAGAATTTGACCGAGTCAGAGGTGGGCCGCGATCAAGATGGATTTGAAGAATATACATGGAAGGAAAAACGTGAATCGGCCTGTTATGCAAAGTTTGGGCTAGTTTGCCCTTGTATCTGTAATTTAGTAGATTACATCTTAGATTAGAAGATAGAGTTTGACCCGTGCACGGTTAGGTGCACGCCTAAATTAGAAAGTCCCATGGACTATAAATATGTATCTAGGGTTTATGGAATAAACAACAACCAACGTTCAACCACAAATCAATCTCGGCGCATCGCCAACTCCTTCGTCTCGAGGGTTTCTACCGGTAAGCATCATGCTGCCTAGATCGCATCTTGTGATCTAGGCAGCACAAGCTTCATGTTGTTCATGCGTTGCTCGTACTGAAGCCTTTTTGATGGCGAGCAACGTAGTTATCATAGATGTGTTAGGGTTAGCATTGTTCTTCGTATCATATGCTATCGTAGTGCAACCCTTGCATATCTAGCTGCCCTTACACCTATCTCAGGTGTAGGGGCGGCACCCCGCTTGATCATTATTTAGTAGATCCGATCCGTTACGGTTGCTCCTTGTTCTACAAGGATTAGTTTAATATCTGCAATAGTTAGGCCTTACAAAGGGTTGGAGGATCCAGCGGCACGTAGGGTGTCGTTTGCTAGTCCTAGACAGGATGTTCCGGGGATCAACCTCGTGTTGGTTTTTAGGCCCTATCTAGGATCGGCTTACGATCACCGTGCGTGGCCGCGAGGCCCAATCGTGAGTAGGATGATCCGATTATGCGGTGAAAACCCTAAATCGTCGTAGATCGAGTTAGCTTTATCTTGATCAAGCAGGACCACCATATATTCGTGCACCTCGTACGAATCATGGGTGGATCGGCTCTTTGAGCCGATTCACGGGATAACCCGAGAGCCGATCGAGGCTCGTATTTAATGTTTACGTGTATGCCATGCAGGAAACTAAGCGAGGCATCTCCATCACCTTCCCGACCAGGTATAGGTCAGGTGGCACGCCCTTGCACCGAGCATCGGACGTGTGACCAGAGGCTTTGCGGGCCGTCGCTCGGAGGGACCAGGGCCAGCCGCAGCCCTAAGTTGTTCCCGGCTCTACTGTGTTGCCCGTCGCTGCCCGCCGGTGAGTTTCTGACCGCAACAGAGCCGCCCGCAATTCAGCACCATATATTGGCGGGATTTTCTAGTTCAATTGTTTTGTACTAGGATATTAGCAGGATGCTATCTTCTAGGGCTTTCATTTCCCCTATATCCAGCCACACCCACGGACAAGCAAGGGCCTCTCTCCCTACCTCGCTCCTAGTCCGTCTCGCTCCCTCTCAGTCCTCCATCCGTAGCCGACATCCACCGCGCCGGAGCCAGCTCAGCGACGCCGTCAACCACACTCCGTCCGCTTCGTCGGATCTGCTTCCCCGACTCACTTGTTCATCGTACCGGCCGGCGAGATCGGTACACAAAGCACCACCATGATCCACCGAACCAAACCGAACGGCCAACGCGCCACCTCCCCAGTCGACCAAGGTTGAACACTTTGTCCGGCAGCTTTTGTTATGTATTTGATTTCCGAGACTAGTTTATTGCTTGCTTCCACTGCTTGTTATTAGCATCTGTTTTTTTGTAATGCCTTGCTAGATATTCCACTCGAGAATGCCTACGAAGAATCTCGGAGGCAAAATATCTTGCGAGAATAAGATAATTGCAGCCTCGATCGGCATACTTGTGGAATGGGACAAAATCACCGCACCCCAAGTCGTTGCCGAGATTTTTCACCCGTGTGATGTGCCGCCAAAAGGACGATCCCGTGGGGCTGCTGTCTGAAGAAGGTATTTAGCCGCACTTGCTCAAATTTCATATGTGTTGTTTGCTTGATTGATTTGATGAACTTTGATTTGCAGCAGCTAGCCACTGCTCATGTTCCTAACAAAGACAGTGAGCGCGCCAGTGATGCAGACATTGGTAGAAAGGAGGCGGGATTTGGTCCTATTGTTCTAGCAAGCAATCATTTGAGGGGCCACCTAGGATCAGCACATCTGGATCCTCCTGAGCTCAACATTAAGGAGGTAATTTTATACTCGTAATAGTGTTTTAAACATGACATAATCTAATGTACTGAAAGAGATCAAACTGTCAACAGGAGTGGAGTGGTATAGATGGTAGAGATATAGATATAGATTTCAGATTTCCTATTTTTTTCTTCAAAATAGGGTCGCCCCAGCCTCTGCATCCAAATGATGCACCCACCCTTTTATTGCAATGTTTTAGACTCCATTTAAGGTTTAGAAACTCATGGGTTGCTCAAAGTGGTGACATGAATCAACCAACATATTTCCTTTTAATCTGCTGATTGATTTAATGCATGGCAAACCGCAGAAGCAAGTGACTGCTCATGTCCCTGCCAAGGAGCATTGTAGCACAGATGTCCAGAGTTCCAGTGATGCAAACGTTTGTAGGAACAAAACAGAAGGATGTGGCACTGGGGAAGCTAAGATTAGGTGTCTTCAAAAGGACTTGGATGTGGCCACTTGGCGGAACAAAGAAATGAACCGAGGATGGAATTCTACAATTCAAGATGGCCTACATGCTTGTTGTCTGATCTGCGAAGCTAGTGGGCTGGCAACTTGGTTACCGCTTTGGGTGATGCGGATGTCCATGAGATCAAGCTGGACGATCTTGGAACAGGTGAAAGCACGAGCGAAACTCTGCACTCATCTTTGCGGGTAGATGATTTTCAAAGGGTGATGCAAGAGCCGCTATATGAATAGATTGTTGTTTCAGTTGATGATGTCCCTGGTTCCTTTGTTTACTTATGTGCTGGTAGTACTTAGGGGAACTAGCTTGTACAAGTAATTATTTTCCGATAAAGTTGTACAAGTAAATGGCACATGCTTCGCGTGTTTGACCAATTAAGTATAAAAGCTTCACAAAATCCTGCTATCATGTAGGCGGGCTTGCATTGGCTTTCAACCCAAGTGACTGTTGACTGCAATCTGTAATATGTACCCCTCTGTTGCACTTAATGGTATCCAAGCCCTTGGGCCCCCTCCTTTGTTAAAAAAAGATCGAAATCTTATTGCATCGAAGTTGTTTCACTAAAAAAAAGAGCTCTCACGTGCAAGGCACGTGCAATTTACTAGTATATACTACTACTAGTAGAGATGTTACACCTAGACATTAGAGATTTGTTTGTTTTAAAGATATTTTTAATTTTGTACAAGATGGAAAATATAACTTTAGCAAATTCCTAGTATTTTTCATGGTCGATGTAAAAAAAGTATTTTTCATGGTTGATGTAAAAAAACAAGTTTTTTTCATGGCCGATGTAAAAAAAGAGAGAAAACATGTCTCATAAAAAGCCTTATGGTTAGCACAATTTTTTTACGGAGTAACTCTTTTTTACATAGCCCAAATTACTATTCGATTTTCCATTGAAATATTTTATGTGTATATAGCAAGCGAAGAAGTACACATGCATTTTTCGTTTTATTCTTTCTTGACATTTCAAAATGTATAGAAGATGAATTTCGAAATAAAGAGATCATATGCACCCAAGAACCAACAAGCATATCCCCTTGACCCCGAACCTACTCAGGGCCCTTTAGTTGCGGCTTTTTTTTGGCTTTTTGGCTTTTGGATTTTGGAAGCCAAAAACAAAGATCCTATTCTTTTATAGCAGGCCCTATCATCGTATAGGATGGCTCCCAACCTCCACCTCCTCTCCGGCGACTCCCATGGCGATCTCATCTCCCCCACCCACTAAGCCCCATCTAGCCGACGAGTCCCTCCCAATCCTTCCATGGATCAAGGTGATGGATCCACCCCACTTGCCCTCCGGTTGGATCTCACGGATGGCGACGTTTTTAGATCCAAAGTTCAACAAAGGTTCTCTTCCTCGGTTTGCCCATCTTCCCCATCCTCTGGTTTCTCTCTTGTAGTTTCTTTTGGACGGGCCAGTTTCAATCTTGATGTCATCTCTGTTGGACTCGCCCTATCTGCATGCTTGGGTGATCCCTATAATTCCTTCCGTGTGAGCTTGATCCGTGATCGGGTTTTCCTATTTGATGTTTGTTCCAAGGATGTTGGTTTTCTCATCTGTAATCTTCGATCATACAAGTGCAAAGATTTCGTCTGCTATTTCCATCTGTGGAGTAATGGTGGCCCCAATTGGCGGAGAGAAGAACAGATCTGGTATTATGAGCAAGAGAAGGAATGGACTACAGTACGTCGCAAATCATCAGGATCAAATTCAAGAAATGTGCGAGGTTTTATCAGGCAGGAGTATCGTATCAAGCCTCAGGCTAATGCAGGACATCAGACTTATGGCCGCAAGGATATCAATGCCTCTTCTCTGCTATCTCAAGGTATTTCTGTTCCACCTGCTCTACATGATCTGCCCTGCCCTGATGATCGGGTTTTACGTAGATCACCCATACTTAGCGGGAATTCAAATTTGAACTCTTCTTCGCCCATTGGGCCTGATGTGCTACTAAACCCCCGGGATAGGCCTGTTCAAGATTTTTCTTCCAACTATATTCATCAACAATTTGAATGCTTTAGATGTTTATCTCTGGGCCATCATATCGGTAACTGCACCAATCAGATCCGATGCCGTAGTTGTTATAACTATGGTCATATTGCACGCAAGTGTTTTAATAAATTTAGGCAGAAAGGATTTACTTGGAGGCCAATCAATTTATGCGCCAACAGAACATCTCCCGCATCCGATAACAATCTTTGCTCCTCCCAACCCAGAAGCCCTAGCTTATCGCACGTATCAGAAACACCTCCATCACGTGGTGCTGCGCCGCCGCCACACCAAAGAGCTCCTTGGACGATGGCAAACTATGCATGTGATCCCTTCCCGCATGTTCCTCCTGGCATGGCTGCTCTTCCCCCTGGACCTCTGCGTACTCAGCGTGGTTATGTAGTTCTTGGTGGAGATTTTCCTCTCATCTGCGACGACTGGGCCATTGCTTCCTTGGTCCCTGAGGTTGGTCAGAATCACTTTGAAATTATCTCTCAAACCATCTATCATCAGCTACAAGTATTAGGGCTTGAGGCCAGATCTATGTCACCCTGTGCGATGGGATCTGCGTTTGTCCGTTTTGCATCTGTTACTGATCGTGATGCTGCTGTTAGTCTGAGCCCTATTCCAGTTGGTGATAGTATTCTCAGATTTGTAGAACAGGATCGAGGCATTAACCGTAGATCAACTATCCTCACTCATGATGTCTGGATTATGTTGCTCAACTATCCTCATGAGTGCTGGGACCTGGATATGATTGTTAGAACGGTCTCTCCTTATGGAAGATTCCTGGTATGGAACAAAGATCTCTCGAATAAGGCACGTATCCTAGTCAAGATCAGAGCCTACAGTGTCGATACCCTTCCCATGAGTATGGTAGTCATTAGGAACCTCACTGAAGATGGGAATGCAGATTCATGGACATGTCCTCTTGTGCTGTTAGCTACCAGAATGCTTGGACCAGTTGCTGGTGATGAGGACCCTCTCCCCCCCGATGGTGCAAATCCACATCCCCTTCCTCCTGTCCATCATGACTTCTGGCATGGTGATCATATGGTGCATAATGCTGACATTGACATGAATGAGCAAGCTGATCATGTTGCTCCTGCTGATCCTGGGCATGGGCATGCTGCACCTGCAGCGGAGGAGCAGATTGTTGATGTGGCTCCTTTAACTCCTCCGCAGGTGAACAATAACAATACAGAAGAAGATATCATAGAGATTATTCAGTCTGTTGAACCTGTCTCAGCCTTGAAAGGTCTCATTAACAGCATTGTTGGCAATGCGGACGATATTCTACCCAGGCTGCATGGATACCAGATCACTGCTGCAAGCTGCAATATTATTGATCTGAATGGAACCAATGTTGGTAAAAGGAGATGTTTCCTATAGGTTGATGTAGACAATCCAAATGCTATCTTGGACAATGCTGATAACTTGGACTGCTTGATGAATCTGCTCCTAACCTAGTCATCTCTTCTGAAATTCCTAGCACTAGATAGAAGAAAAGAGGAAAGAGCAAGGCGCCTGTTGATATCAGCTCTGTTAGGAGAAGTAACAGGATTGCCGGCATTAAAAAGGGTTTTTATGATGCAAACAGTGCTGCTGAGGCTGTACAGTCAGAGGACAATGTGACTATGGACATTACAACAGCAGATGTATATGATGTGAATGCTAAAAAGGTCTCTGCTGTCAGGCCTAATGGAGAAATCAAGATTAACTTGGAGGCTCATTTTGAAGCTGAAGTGATCAATCACAAGGCAGCTCCACCACCGCACCTACCCATCGAGACGATCCAAGCTATTGGCACATCGCATTGCAAGTTACCATCTGCTATGGTGACTAAGGAGATTCTAGATGAGGAAGTATCTGATGATAGTGTGTAATCATCTGTCCCATCTTGCCTGGTACAGGGCACTAATCTGTACCTTTATCTTTAGTTTTGCTGAACTCTCCCTTCCATATTTGTTTCCTTTAGTTGAGATTGGATCTATACCACTTTTCTCCCAGAACGATTTTATTCTCTATTTACTTTGCGCCATTTTATCAGTGTGTTCTATGATGATGTTTTCTTGGCTACAAATCAGTTATGATATATTAAGGGTGCATAGATACTCATCCTGCTATCTGAAATGTTTCCAATCTTTATGCACAATTTTTCCTAGAGTATGGATGCAATATTTGCATTCCTCTCAGTATCTTTTCTCCTACAATTTTATATGGATAGATACAGATTCTGGAAAATACTAGATTGGAATGTCAGAGGTATTAGCTCTCAGGGAAGATGGGATGATCTCTCTAATAAAATCAATGAAAGCAACTGCAATATTGTGTGCCTGCAAGAAACTAAGAGAGAGATTTTTGACAACTCTTATATAAGAAAATTTTGTCCTCGTCGACTGAACCAATTTGCTTTTGCACCATCTGTTGGTAATTCTGGAGGTTTAATCACTATATGGAATGGTAATGCATTTAATGGATCTATCATAAGCAGCTCTGAATTTCAAATAACAGTCAAATTGACTTGCAACCTCTCGGGTGAAACTTGGTATATCACTAATGTCTATGCGTCCTGTCATGAGGAAGGAAGAAATAATTTTGTTAATTGGCTGCAAAATCTAGATTCAACCACATATGATCTATGGATGATTCTTGGTGATTTTAATATGATCCGTAGTACTGATGATCGGAACAGACCAGGTGGCAACAATAACACTATGATGATGTTCAATACACTTATTCAGACGCATGATCTTGAAGAAATTCCCTTAAAAGGAAGGCAATACACTTGGAGTAATATGCAGTCAACACCTCTATTAGAAAAGCTTGATTGGATTTTTACCTCACCGACATGGACCACTACATTTCCTAATACAATGGCTTCTCCCATGGCACATATTGGATCTGATCATGTACCCATTCTGATTGAAGTAGGCACATATATCCCAAAGGCAAATATTTTCAGAGTAGAAGATTTCTGGCTTGAATTTGAAGGGCTTGATGAAGTTGTCTCTGTATCTTGGTGCAACAATGGCCTCTACAAGAATTCAGCACAGGATATCACGGCAAGATTTAAATCATTGAGATATGGCATCAAGAAATGGAGCAAAAATCTCTCTCAGTTGACTACTATTATTAACAATTGTAGTTTTGTATTGGCTATGCTAGATGGGCTTGAAGAGCAGAGACTTCTGTCTGTAGCAGAGGCAAATTTTAGGAAGATTTTAAAGAAGCATCAAGGCAAGCTTATGGAAGCTAAAAGATTATATTGGAGGAAGAGAGCCAATATTAGATGGGCAAAATTGGGTGATGAAAATACTAAGTTCTTCCATACAGTTGCTACCAGAAATTATAGGCACAATTATATCACTGGTCTATTGGATGAAGATGATAGGCTTATTTCTGAACACCACCAAAAGGCTGCTATATTGTGGAGAGCATTTAAACAGAGACTGGGTACTACAAGTAACATAAGCATGATGTTTGACTTAAATGATTTAATCCCTCATAATGATTTATCAAGCCTGGATGTCCCATTTACAAATGAAGAGATTGATGAAGTAATCAAACGTATGCCTAATGATAAAGTGCCAGGACCTGACGGATTTAATGGGAAATTTATTAAAAAGTACTGGCATATTATAAAGGGACAGTTCTATGAATTATGTAGGAATTTCTATGATAATGAGGTGGACATTCAGAGTCTCAATACTGCTTATATCACCCTTATTCCAAAGGTTGCAAATCCTATGAATGCCAATGATTTTCGGCCAATATCTTTAGTCAGCATGGCTATCAAAGTTATCACAAAATTACTTGCCAATCGTGTACAGAAAATTATCTTTCCGATATTGCATAAGAATCAGTATGGTTTTATCAAGGGAAAATCCATACAAGATTGCTTGAATTGGTCATTCGAATACTTGCATCTGTGCCATAAGTCAAGGAAAGAAATTGTGATTATTAAGTTGGATTTTGAGAAAGCATTTGATATGGTTGACTATAAAGCTATCATTACCATGCTCAAACATCTGGGTTTTGGGGAAAGATTTATTGCATGGATCAATAATATTCTGACAAGTGCTTCCACATCAGTTTTATTAAATGGTGTTCCAGGAAAAATTATCAAATGCACCAGGGGAGTAAGACAAGGTGATCCTTTGTCACCATTACTTTTTGTTGCTACGGCTGAACTTCTGCAAATCATTATCAACCAGGCTTGGCATGAGGGTATTTTGCAGCTGCCACTAGATTTCTCATATGATCAAGATTATCCAGTGATTCAATATGCAGATGACACATTGCTTTTTATGCCGGCAGTACCAGATCAGATTGTTATTATGAAAGATATTCTGGAGAAATTCACCATTAGTACTGGGCTTAAAATAAATTTCCATAAATCCTCTATGATCCCTATCAACACAAGCCAGCAAAAAGTGCATGATCTTGCTGATTTACTTGGATGTAAAGTGGAGTCATTACCATTTACATATCTTGGTTTGCCCATGGGCACTACCAGACCTAAGGTTGAAGATCTAACACCTATGATCTGCAAAGTGGACAAAAGATTATCTGGTCTATCTAATATGATGTCATACAGTGCCAGATTGGTTACTATCAAAGCTGTTATTGCCGCTATGCCCAATCATGCTATGTGTGCCATGAAAGTACATTATACCCATATTGATCATGTTGAGAAAGCATGCAGGATTTTCCTATGGCAAGGTAAAGATATTCATAAATCTGGTAAATGTCTTGTGAGTTGGCAGAAAGTTTGTATGCCCAAGAGAGCTGGGGGACTTGGTGTTTTAGATTTGCGTCAGCAAAATAAGGCTTTACAAATGAAAAATCTATATAAATTTTACAACAGACAAGATATTCCATGGGTCAATTTAATATGGGCTGCTTATTATCAGCATGGAAAGTTACCAGAGCATAATCAACAAAAAGGATCTTTTTGGTGGAAAGATTGTACATCTCTGATCGCCACGTTTAAAGAATTGACCACCTGCCAAATTGGGGCTGGACAGACAACGTTTATGTGGCATGATAAATGGCAGCAGTTTAATCTTAAGGAGAAGTTTCCTCACCTTTTTTCATTTGCCAAGAACAAGTTGATTTCGGTCAAGGATGCCAAGTATATAGCCACGGATAATATTGTTGATTTGTTCAATATCCCACTGTCAAACATTGCATCTCAGCAGTGTAACGAACTTGGACAAATTATTATGTCAGTTAGCAATGATGTGAATTCACATGACAAATGGACTTTGGGACAGAATGAAAAGTCATATTCCACTAAGAAGGTATATAATGCTCTATCGAATCATCCTGTTGCACCACATCCATTTAAATGGACTTGGACATCTGCTGCCCTGCCGAAGCAAAAATTTTTCTTTTGGTTATTAATTCAAGACAGGCTTAATACCAAAGAGATGATGGAGAAGAAATCATTCTATGTGCAATGCAATAAATGTGTATTATGTGATGATCAATCAATTGAAACAATGGCACATCTTTTCTTCCATTGTGATTTTAGCAGAAATCTATGGTGGAAGGTTGGTATGGAATGGAATGAGGATATGGATCATATCAATATGATGATTGATGGGGAGAGGAGATCCAATAATATTTTCTTCAAGGAGGCTCTGATTTCAGGCTGCTGGAGCATTTGGATCCATAGAAATAATATCATTTTTGATAATCACAGCAGAGATCTTTTAGCTTGTTTTCGGCTCTTTAAAGAAGGTGTTGGTGTTATTAGGCATAGAGTTAAACCTAGCCTTAAGGATGGTATGCAAGATTGGCTAGATCTTTTGTGAATGATGTAATAAGTACATTCTGTACATTTGTGATTATATAAAATGAAAAATGACAGAGTGGGGACCTTCCCCACTCGTCATTGGCGAAGGAAACCCATGGACTGTTCCGGTAAACCCGGGGACTGTGGGATCTAAGCCGGAAGAAGCTATGCTGGTGGACAGTATGGAGATAGACGTACCGGTGTTTCTAGTTCGGGAAGCACCAACTTGGGTTGAACCTGTTAAGGAATTCCTGATCAACGGCACCGTGCTGGTTGCCGAAACTGAATCAAGAAGGATCCAGAGGAGGTCCAAGGCCTATACTATCATCAACGGCTAGGTCTACAAAAGAAGTGTTACCGGTGTCCTTCAAAAATGTGTGGAACCGGAAGAGGGAAAAGAGATGCTGGTGGAGATTCACCAAGGAGAATGCGGGCATCACGCCTCGTCCAGGGCACTGGTGGCAAAAGTGTTCCGGCATGGGTTCTACTGGCCCACAGCACTGGAAAATGCTGAGGATCTGGTACGGAAATGAAACGGGTGCTAGGGGTACGCCAAGCAAAACCATACCCCAGCATCCGATCTAAAAACCATACCATTAACTTGGCTGTTCGTTGTGTGGTGCCTTGACATGGTTGGCCCATTCAAAACTGCAAGGGGAAGCATGACCCACATCCTAGTGATGCTGGATAAATTCACCAAGTGGCTTGAAGTGAAACCTATCGCAAAATGTGATGGGCACACTACGGTGAAATTCTTGAAAGATGTTATCTTGCGGTATGGATACCCGCATAGCATCATCACTGATAATGGGACAAACTTTGCCCAAGGAGAGTTTAAGCGATTCTGTGAGGATAACAACATCCGGTTGGATTTGTGTTCAGTGGCACACCCGCAAGGCAACGGCCAAGTGGAAAGAACCAACGCTTTGGTGCTTTCCGGAATCAAGCCAAGGCTCATTGAACCGCTTGAAAAGACACCGGGATGCTGGCTCGATGAACTACCGTCAGTGCTGTGGAGCATAAGAACAACACCGAATCGGTCTACTGGATACACTCCATTCTTCATGGTGTATGGGGCGGAAGCCGTGATACGAACTGCCATTATCCATGATTCACCAAGGGTTCAGCTTTATACCGAAGAAGAGGTAAAAGAGGCCCGAGAGAATGATGTGGACCTCTTCGAGGAAGCAAGAGAGCTGGCTTTGGCAAGAACAGCCATATACCAGCAGAACCTCAGACGCTATCATAGCCGGAAGGTTAACCCGAGAGTGTTCCAGGAAGGGGACCTGGTGCTACGCCTAGTGCAGCGCACTGAGGGACGCCACAAATTCTCACCTCCATGGGAAGGACCTTTCATTGTGAGCAAGGCTCTACACAATGATGCCTACTACTTGATCGATGCACAGGAATCAAAGAAGGGAAAGGCGGACATGTCAGGAGAGGAAACCAAGCGCCCATGGAACATAGCTCTGCTGCGTCCTTTCTATTCCTGAAGATGTGTTTTAAGGAGTTCCTTTTTTGTACCTTATTTGCTATGAATAAAAGATGCCGGCACCTCGAATGAATCT